>NC_041392.1:220578926-220625457 GCF_002162155.2 Triticum dicoccoides | reverse complement strand
TGCCGCCTCTGCCCGGGCCTTTGCCGCCGCATCGGCCCGCTCCTTCGCCGCATGGGCGGTCCTTCGCTCCGCCGCCTCCCGCTCCTCCCGCGCCTCCCGTGCATTCCGCTCCGTGGCCTTCCTAAGGTCGGCACGGGGATCCACGCGACGAGAGCCTGAGGACCCTCCAGTTGGCCCGACTATGGAGCCGCCAGGACCTCGCTCAAGGGAAAGCGGTGCCCTGTCCGACAAGCAAAGAAAGGTTTAGAAGGGCTTCAATCAAAAAGGACAACAAAAAAAATATATATATAATATACAAGACGTTCGACGACTTACGTCGAGATCGCCTGCGGTTGTTTCACCGCCTTGCGGAAGCGGGCTGCCTTCGCGGCTGCCTCATCCCGCTTGGTCACCGCCGTCGAAGCCTTGGATTTCTTCGGTCGGCTGCCGAAGAAGGCGACGCGGCCCGGCGCTTCTGCGCGCCGCCACGGGCAGCCGGCGCGGCAGACGAGCCCGCGCCTTGACGATCAGGCGCTGGCTGGCGGTGCGGGGCGGCTTTGACCTCGTCGTCGTCCGGCCAGTCCTTGAAGCCGGCTCCGGGCCTCGCGCCTCCTGCCTCGTCGCATTCCCCCATGATGGCGTCTTCCATGGCGGCCGCTCCCAGGTCCGGATCGTCGAAGTCGTCCACCATGCGGTCAGGGAGGAGCTGGCGCTCTACCTCTGCGGCCCCGGCCGTCGGCGGAAGAAGAGGGTTCTGCTAAGGGCAAACCAACTGATCAGAGGTTGGCTATCATGAGGCTGGCTACAAAAGGAAGAAAAAGAAGAAAAACTTACGGCAGGCGGAGGGTTGTCGCGGGAATACGGCCCCTTGCCGTATCGCCAATCCTCGGCGAGCTTGTAGTTGGAGATGTAGTTCACCATGTAAGACACCTCTGCATGAGGCATCTCCCTGGTGCTCAGCCGGCACGGGTCGAAGCGGCCGCTCATCTGGCAAATCATGTGAGGCCGGCCTTGGAGCGGAAGTACTCGGCGCTCCACGAAGGCGGCCACCAAGTCGGCTCCGGTCAGGCCCTCTGACTGTATCATCACCCGAAGCTGGGTGACGGCTGCGTTCCAGGCCTGAGACAGCGACCTGGCCCGGTAGCTCCATGAAGGTTGCCTCCTAGCCGGCGGGCCGGCTACGTAAGCCGGCAGGTTGACGTAGTTGCCTTGTTGGGCGACGTTCTTCACATAAAAGTTGGACTTCTGCCACAGCTTCACCGACTGGATCAGTGGGATGGACGAGAACGGATTGTTCTCGCCCGTCCGCCTCATGGCAATGAAAGCTCCGCAGGGGGCGGGCACGCCCGCGACGACGGTGCCGAGCTTGCTCTGGAAGAATTCCCCCCAGAGCTCGAGAGTGGGGAGAACCCCAAGAAAGCCCTCGCACAGGGTGACGAAAGCCGACAGCAGCATCACCGCGTTGGGCGTGAGGTGATGCAGCCGGAGGTGGTAGAATTCAAGGAAAGCTGGAAGGAATCCGCTCGCCGGGAGGCCGAAGCCGCGCAGGCAGTGCGAGCGGAAGATCACCCGCTCGCCCTCCTCCGGCGCCAGCGAGATCTCCCTCTCCAGCGCTCGATGAACCCGCACGAAGTTCTCGCCCGGTAGGCGCCGCGTCCGGCGGAGGAACTCGACGTGGTCCTCGTGGACGTTGGAGCCATCCCACGAGCTCGACAGCGCCATGGGAGTCATGCGGCGGGGAGCAAGATGAAGCGACGGCGGATACGCGCACGACCCCACTACGGCGGGACCAAAGGAACCGAGAGGCCCGACGGCGGAACGGCGCGGCAATGGGTTGCTGCGGGGGCGAAGGGAAGAATAAGGAAGGCAAGAAGGGGCGGAGCGAGGGAGAGCGTGCGAGCCTCTGCCACCCCCCTCCTCCTCCTACATATAGACCCGCGCGGCGGAGCCGAGGAGGCATGGCGTGGGGTAATATGGGGATCAACTGCGCCCACTCCCCCACATCCCGCGATTATTGTGCCCTGATGGCGTAATAAAACCGCTGCAGGAAGGCGAGCGGTCCGTGTGGGCCGCAAAAGATCCGCGCTCGGGCCGAGTCCTACGAGTGGCGGGCCCGGGCTTGCGGCGGTGTCCCATCGCGCATGTGCGTTGGCAGGATTTCCTTGCCACGTGGCCCGCGGTATGGCACGCGGTCAGCTCACAGGGCGACCCGCGTTCCCGCCTACGAGAAACGGAGCTTTCCGAAGACGGCACGCACAAGCAAAGCCAGCCCCTCAGGGTAGGAAGCTGACCAAGCTTCTCGTCCCTTTGTCAGCCTCGAAGCTCGACCAACTTCGGGGACTACTGTCGGAGTAAATGACCACGGGTAGCCTAGCCAGATCCCCTGGCCCTTCTGAAAAAATTACGAGCCGATCCGGCCCTCAAGAATCCAAGATGCGGGGCCGCCTTCCCCTTGCCAGCTGTCTTCCCGGCCGACTATCGGAAGGCGGCCCGACTACAGCCCTCATGACGAAAGCCGCGGGAGGGCCGGCTCCAAGAAGCCGGCCGCGAGAAGGCCGACTCCAAGAGGCCGGCTCCCACAAAGCGGTCAAGATCCTACCCTCGAAGTCTGCATCCACATAACGGCGATGTGACAGGGCGTGGCTACAGTAAAGCCTGCCACCCCCGAATCCCGGAGCACGCCCGGCACCGTGCGCCGTACGGGTGGCCATGGCCCGTCCGGCGCGGCACTGTTGCCACGTTGACCCTGATGTCATCCACAACGGGCCGCCAGTGCAGAGAGACACCTGAAGGCGGCCAGGCCTCCCCCAGTCAGCCCAAGACAAAGCCGGCTTGCCACCTCCCTCGAGGGAGACGCCCCATTAAGGAAACGAGATGCGGTGAGGCTACAACGATCACTCGCCAGACGGCGGCACTGTAGCCACGCCCACCTCGGCGAAGCCCTCGTCACTAGGATTGGGCAACAGTAACCAGCCCCCGACCGGGCCCTGGACAGTGGGTACTGCCTGTCGACCAAGGAGCCGGCAACCGGCGGGACCCACAAGCCGGTGGGCCCCAGCAGCCAGCGCAGAAGCCGGCGAGTGTAGACACAGACGGCTGGGCCCCACGCCCATCCGGATTACCATTGGACCCCCGGGGGGTAGGCCTATATAAACCCCCCGGGACACCCATGCAAAGGGTGGATCCCTGCTAGTTTTAGACACCACATAGGGAGGTTAAGAGAGCGAGCCGAGCCCTTCTTCCTCCTCTCGCCGAACAGCTCAAGGAGCATCGTGTAGCTACTTGTTTCATCTAGTGATCATGCGGAGACCCCGCAGAGCAGCAGTAGGGGTGTTATCTCCACGGAGAGCCCCGAAGCTGGGTAAGATTCGCCGGTGTGCATGTCTTCGCCTCATCCCGTTTCCAGGCACCGGCGACGTCTTACTGGCTCCCACAATGATAAGACACCCGTTGGCATATGTCGCACCTACCATCCGACAGACGGCGTGGGACCGAAGGCGCGAAACATCTCTAGCAGGGCCTCCACCTGACCCTTCATGGCCACGGCCGCGGCCGTGCAATGCTTGTTATCCATAGGCTCCAGCAGCTCGTCAAGGCGGGAGACAGGATCGCGAAGATGGAGGTGACCAAAGACGCGCGTCAGCACGACTAAGGAAAGAACGCGGGCTTCTTCCTCCGCCATGGGTTCGATACCGCTCATGACGTCCTCAAGCACATCAACCAGATAAAGAAGCAGCTGGGTGGGGCCCTTGTCGCTGGCGGCCAGCGGCTCATCGAAGCCCTTCTTGTAGAGCGACCGCAGTGCCATCCGAGAGCTCTCCTCGAGGAGCTTGAAGGCCTTGCGGTCCTCAGCCAGGACCTTCGCCTTGATGTCAAGGTCGGCTTTCCCTGCCTTTAGCTTCTGCTCCAGCTCCTCAGTCGGCTGTGCTCCGTGTCCTGCGCCGTCGCCAACTGCTCCAGCTCGGTGTCGCGACCCCTGACGGCATCCTCTTGAGCCTTCATCTTCTCCTCCTCCACCTTGCATCCTCGGGCTTCTTTCGCGCGCTCCCTCCGCACGGTCTCCAGCTCGGCCTCCCGCGACCGACAACAGTCTTGGGCGGCCCCGACATCCTTTAGCGCCACCTCACGGGCGGCGACCTCCCTGTCCTTCTCGGAGTCCACAGCAGCCCTGCTTAGCATCGCCCGGACGGACACATCGGAGTGAAGCCAACCAGAGATCAGCTCCAGGCGCCCGGCCACCAGACGACGGTCGGTGCCTTCAAGATCTTGTCGCAGCAGGGTCATCGCAGAAAGAGCGCTCTCCAGGATGTCAGGAGAGGCGGAAGAACCCGGAGGCATCAATGCGACAGAAGGAGGAGGCGGCGACGTCGTCACCATGCTTGGGAGGCCGGAAGCTCCTGAGCTTCGGGGACCCCGACGCCCAAGCCGGACGTTGGCGCCTCCGGAACCAGTGGGGCCACGGGGGCTGACTCCTCCCGAGGATGCTCCACCAAGCCTCGCGAGGATGATCGGGCCGGAGAAGCACGAGCGCCGTCGCTGCCCTTATCCATGAAGAGGGGTGCGGCCATAGGAGGCGACCTGGGCTCGAGCAGTACCACCTCGTCCTCCTTCCTCTTCTTTGCCGCAGGCGTCGACCTAATTGCACCACGGAGAAGCGCCAAGGGCGAGTAGCGGAAGCAAGAACAAGGCAAGGCAACAACACCTACTGGTCCACCGCGGCGTAGTCCCTCCGGTTCTTAAGCTTGAAGCCTGAGAGCCTCGCGGCCTGAGGTGCAAGCACGCGGGCTCCAGGGGCAGAAGCAGGGGCAGCAGGCGGACCGGAAGCAGCTCCAGGCAGTGTCAGGGCAGGAGCATCATCCCGGGAGATCAGTGTCGACCTGCCTCTAGTCAGAACCACGGACAGCTCCTCTCTCTCTCTCCAGGAGGACGCTAGCCTCGTCATCGTCATCAGGCAGGGTGCGGAGGATGTCGGCCTTGCACAAGGGGGAGGTCTCCCCCATCCCCTCGGGGGTCGCCTCCAAGTCGCGTTCCTCTCCCCCCTCCTCCTCCTCCTCCCCATCCCTGCGAGAATTGCCAGAAGACACGTCCACGGCGCCGTCGCCACCGGAACTCCAGGGGGTGCCAGCGGCACCAGGCTGCGCCCGTCAAAGATCGGCATGGCAGCCACAACCTGTGCCCTGTCCTTCCGAAGGAACAAGGGAACGTGGGCACTCGGCGGATACTCTTGGTCATCCCCTACCAAGAGGTGGAGAGGCACGGCCAGCTCCTCTTCACACAAGGCCTCCGGACTCAAGCGAAGCTTGTCTTCTTTGTCCCCAAGCGTCCAAAAGGGGCGCGAGCGCGCTTGGAGAGGAGCCACCCACAGCATCAGGAATTCTCTCAGGAGCATGGCCTTCGTCAGCTTCGTCACCTTCACGTTGCCCGGCCTCAGGTCAGCGGTCATCTTCTCCAACACCGACTTCGCCCGATCGTGAGTAAGCTTCGCGCGGGACCACCCCTCGATAGACTGGGGCATCTCCGTCGGCAGCCTCGACCGCGGATGGACACTCTTGGCATCCATCATGACCCACTTGCTCCTAAAGCCATCGGCCTTCTTTCCAGCCGTCGAGATCGCGTTGGCCTTGCCGGCTACGACAAAGTTGCCGCACCCAGAGGTGTGACCGTCGTTGATTCGGAGGAAGAAGAAGTGGCGCAGCAATGCCACGGACGGCATCACCCCGACATACGCCTCGCAGTAGAAGGCAAAGATCGACAAGAGAAGAATGGAGTTGGGATGGAGATGGAGGGCCTGCAACGTGTAATGGCGGAGGACATCGTAGAAGAAGTCGGAGAATGGGGAAACAGGCCCGCGATGATGCTGCTCATAAAGAAGGGGTAGAAGGAGCTCTTCTAAGCCCCCAGCTCGGCGGAGCCATCCCAAAGCTCGGTCTTCCCCTTCTCGTTGTTCTCCCCCGCCGTTAGCAGGCGCATGGCAGCGAGGTTCTTCTCCGAGATGCCGGGCGTGTCCAGAGCTAGCTCGTACCAGGCAGGCGGTGAGATGGCCTTGGCCTTTTGGGGCGCCATTGGTCGAAAGCTCGGAAGGGGTTGAAGCATATCTAAAGATTTCGGAAGCAAGGAGCGAGAGAGGGGATCTGGAGCAAGACGAACAAAAAGCAATGAAGGCAAGCGTTGCCCACACAGGCCTTTTTGTCAGACAGGCAGTTGCCGAGGATGCGTGGGGAAGCGGAGACGCCCACGTCCAATTAGTCGCCACGCGCCAACCGTGGCCGTAGGCTGTTGGGGCCCGCAGCGCCCCGCACTTGCCCTTCGGCTTCGCCTTGAAGCCATGTCCGAGCGCATCATGGGCCCGGGGGCTACTGTCGGCGTCCTGGGAACGGGGGTCCCTAGACTTGCCTGCCTGCGGCCCGTGGCGTGGCTCCTCCAGCGGCCCTGTACGGCCCATGTTCACCAGCAAACACTCAAGACCCTCGCGAGGGGCCAAGCCTCGAGAAGCAGACGACGCAAGACCCCTTGGGACGGCCTCACCAGGCTGGCTCGCGAGGGGTGGAGAGATCAAGGCAAGGGACACCTCGCGAGGTTCCCGTGATGCAAGCCATGACGACTGGAGCCAGGCGGGCACCAGGCGGGTGCCAGCGTGCAGTGTCCTTGTTTCCTCTTTTGTTCTAAAGAGGCAAGCGCAGGCGAGGAGTCCCAAGGCATCAAGCAAAGGTTCCATATCGGTGCAACAAGACCAAGACTAGTAGGACGGCAGGGCAGAGGTCACCGTGGAGCCCAAGACGGCGTCACCACCAGAGCCTTTGGCAAGCGAAGACTACTTTTGTCGGGATAGCTTGTACTAGTTGTCTCCCTTCAAATTGGCCGTTGTGGGATCCCTTCCCGCTCAATATTTGGGAAGAGGACTAGGGCCTCTATAAATAGGACTAGCCACCACAGTAGGAGGCAACTGATCACGGATCATTCAGATCATCCCCAACCACACAAGTTCGCCAAGCACAAGAATACCTCTCCTCAGGAGGCTGTTCTTCCCTTGTAACTGTTCATCCTCAGCCCAAGAGGCAATCCACCACACCACACTGGAGTAGGGTATTACACCACAACGGTGGCCCGAACCAGTATAAATCTTGTGTCTCTTGTTCCTTCGCTCCGTCGAGCTAGGCCGTGAGATCATGATGTGCGCGAGCTAGAGAGGGGGAGAGATCTTCGTGCGCACCCCAGTGTTCGAACCTCGAGGGTTTTGCCGAAACCTGAAATCCGACAATTATCCAATGATGTGTTGCCATCCTATGATGTCTGAGTAGATTTTCGTTGTCCTATCGGTAATTGATGAATTCCTATGATTGGTTTAATTTGCTTGTGGTTATGTTGCTGTCCTTTGGTGTCCATCATATGAGCGCGCGTGTGGATCACACCATAGGGTTAGTTTTATGTTGATAGGACTATGTATTGGAGGGCAAGAGTGACAGAAGCTTCAACCTAGCATAAAAATTGATGCATACGGGATTGAAGGGGGACCAAGACTACAAAAAAAGACACATCCGTGAAATTTTGGGACGGACAGATTTTTTTGGTCATACTTGTGACACTTTTATGACGATAATTGTGACAAAACCCGGAATCATCATAGATGTGGTGGGCTCCTACTTCTCTGACAAAAAATCATGACAGAAAATGGGCTTTTCGTCCTGGGCGGGCCGGAGACACAGCTGCATGACATTCTTTGGGCCGTCCATGACGGAAAAAACCATAGTAGAAGCAAGGGCGAGGAAAATATCGGGGTGTTCCCGGTTACGGTTGGTGGTCGGAGCCGAGCGATGCATGGAGGTTGCGTGTATCTCTCATACACGCACGCACGTGGATGCGAGGTGTTGGGCTCTAACTGAACCCGAGTGAGGCGTTCGCCTACTGAACCCGAGCGATTGCACTGCATGCTACACATTACGGAACCCAAGCGATCGATCAATGGATGTTAACTGAACCCGATCGAGCGATTCCTTCGCTACTGCTGCTAACTGAAGTCGATCGATGCTGCCTCTGGATGAACAGCGAGCATTGCTGGGGGGGGTGGATGAACAGTTCCTGGTAGGGGTGGATGAACAGGGCCCCGTGGTGTTGCCTCTAGATGAACAGGACCCCGATTGATAGAGCCGGTTGGGGCTGGATGAACAGGACCCCGTCGAGGGCTGGATGAGCAGGACCACCCCGTGGAGGGTTGGATGAATAGTAGATGGTGGAGGGCTGGATGAACAGTAGCCCGTGGAGGGGTGGTTGTACAAGAGCCCGCGGAGAGGGCTGGTTGAACAGTAGCCGGTGGAGTAGCACGCGGTGGAGGCTAGATGAACAGGAGCCCGTGGATGAACAGTCGCAGGTGGAAGCTAGAGGAGGTCGACGGTGGATGAATAGTAGCCCGTGGAGGCTGGAGGGGGTCAACGGTGGAGATGAATAGTATCCCATGGAGTCCTGTTTTACGGTACGCCACACCCCTCCCGATGAGCAGGACCCCCGTTTTGACCGTAGCGCTCAAACACGAGTCTATTTCCTCCGTTTTGCGATACGCCACACCCCTCCCGATCAACATGACCCCGTTTCGACCGTAGGAGGTCCGTTTCCTCCGTTTTGCGGTACGCCAGACCCCTCCCGATGAACAGGATCCCGTTTCAAACGTGGCCGGTCGAACACAAGGCCGTTTCCTCCGTTCTATGGTATGCCAGGCCTTGTTTCCATTGACTGTTTCGTCCAAGCCCTCCCGATGAACACAACGATGCATTCCGTTCCGACCCAGCCGGTTGGCTCCCCATGAACACGACGATGATGCAGTTTCGCCGTTCTCACCCAGCCATGTACACGAGCCCTGGCCATACGTATGCGCGAGTAGGCATTCGAGACCCCGCCCGTATGTACGTACGTGGCCATATTTTCTTTCTTGCACACTGGCAGTTGTACGTACGTGTACATGCTACATGCGCACCTCTACTATGACACATGCGCACCTCTACATTGACCAGTATGTACGTACACGTTCACGACCAGAATGACAACGCTACGTACACTTCGACCAGGTGGGTCCCGACTGTCAGGCAATTCTTTGCGTGCGAAGATGTAGCTGGTGGGTCCCAGCGGTCAGGGGGAAATCGTTTTTCCCGGATGCATTTCCTTGTGTGAGAAATATGTAGCTGGTGGGTCCCAGCAGTTAGGGGGAAACGTTTTTTTTTCACGAAATACGGTGGCCCGTCCGGTGGGTCCCCGCTGTCAGGTGGAGGAATAATTATTTTGCGCGTAATAAGGAGGCACTTCCTTGTTGCAGCCATGGACCCAGCTGTCAACCTCTCCACATACAGTCCATGTCCGATGGAAGCCGTTCCTTGACCACGTTGACCACGACGCGCCGAGAGCACCAGGGCGGTGGATGACGGTGAGGCCTAGGAAGGGGATGACATGGAGCCGGGGAAGGCACGGCAGTGGATGCCCACGCGTAGAGGAGTATGAGGGTTCACTAGTTCGTTGCGGTGTGAGGCTGCCGTCGCCACTGAATAACATGGGGTGTGGGTGAGTAGAGGGATGGCTTGGCTAGCGGTTGGAGTAGTAGGGGCGGTGAGGCCTCCGCTGCATCGCAGCCGGCCACGGGAGGTAGGAGCACGAGGCACGACCGGCGCTGGTTTGGGCGGCTGGAGCAAGAAGACCAGAGGTTCAAGAAGCACTGCGGCCGTTGGATGGACATCGAACGGTCACTGGAGCTGGAATCGTGCATATTGACTAAGCTGACAAAGGCCTACCTCCCTGTCAACTTAGTAGGCCCACAAGTTAGCCTGCCACTAAACTGGGTGCCAGCTAGCAGGGGGAGTATTTATTTTTTCTGTGCGTAATAAGGAGGCACTTCCTTGCGTGCGAAGATATAGCTGGTGGGTCCGAGCTGTCAGTAGCGGTAACGTTTTTTCGCGAAATACAGAGGCCCTTTCGGTGGGTCCCAGATGTCAGGTGGAGGAATCATTATTTTGCGCGTAATAAGGAGGCATTTCCTTGCGTGCGGACGTGGACCCAGCTGTCAACCTCTCCACGTACAGTCCACTTCAGATGCATGTTGGTCGTTGACCACGTTAACCAGGCCGCGCCGAGAGCACCAGGGCGGTGGACGGTGGCGAGGCCTAGGAAGGGAACGACACAGAGCCAGCGAAGACTCAACAGCTGTTTCCCACACGGAGGGGAGTACGACTGTACGAGGGTTTACTGGTTCATCTGCCATCACCGGAGAATAAGAACAGGTGTGGGTAAGTAGAGGGATGGGTAGGCCACCGATGGGAGTACGGTGGTGCGGTGTCGGGTCACGAGATCCAGCAAAACCCTCGAGGTTCGGACACTGGGGAGCGCGTGAAGATCTCCCCCTACCGATCCACGTCCTAGCTTCGCTAAGATCTCAAGGACTAACTCGAAGAACTCGCAACACAAGGGACAAAAGATTTATACTGGTTCGGGCCACCGTTCTGGTGTAATACCCTACTCTAGTGTGGTGGTGGTGGAATGCCTCTTCAGCTGAGGATGAACAGTACAAGGGGAAGAACAACCTCCTGAGGAGAGGTGTTCTTGTGCTTGGTGGGTGTATGGGTGGGTTGAATCTCTGCCCCCTTAACTATGGTGGTCGCTAGTCCTATTTATAGAGGCCCTGGTCCTCTCCCCAAATATTGAGCGGGAAGGGAGCCAACAACGGCCAATTCGAAAGGGGACAGCTTGTATAGCTTATACTAGTAAAAGTAGTCTTCGCCTGCCAAAGGCTCTGGTGGTGACGCCATCTTGGGCTCCACGGTGACCTTCATCTTGCCGTCCTGCTGGTCTTGGTCTCGTTGCACCGAATAAAAACCATTGCTTGACGCCTCGGTACTCTACGTCTGCGCTTGCCTCCTTAGCACTAAAGAGGAAACAAGGACACTGTGTTAGCTGGCGCCCGCCTGGTCTCGATCGTCATGGCTCACTTCATTGGAACCTCACGAGGTTTGCCTGGCCTTGATCTCTCCGCCCCTTGCGAGCCAGCCTGGTGAGACCGCTCCTAAGGAGGTCTTGTGTCGTCCGCCTCGTGAGGCTTGGCCCCTATTGAGTCCTTGCTGGTGAAGATGTGTCATACGGGCCCGCTCGCAGAGCCATGCCGTGGGCTGCAGCAAGGCAAGTCTGGGGACCCCCGTTCCTAGAACGCCGACTGGCAGGCAGCTCAGGCTTGGCTTTGAGGCGAAGCCAAGGGGCAAGTGCGGAGCACCACGGGCCCCAATAGCATGCGGCCTTGGTCAACGCATGGCAGTTGATCGGACGTGGGCGTCTTCGCTTCCCCACGATGCCTTGGCAACTACCTAACTTGACAAGTCCCTGTGACATGCAAGGAAAAACCATCATTACCTGTGATCGTGGGGGGAGCTGGTTGGCCTTCTCCTGCTATAAATGGGGAGGGGTGTAGAGCCCCCGTCGCCCATCCCTTCCCATTCCGCTCGCTTCTCCCCCTTTGCTCCATCGCCAGTTGCGACACCAATGGCGCCGCCGAAGAGGTTCTCCGCCGCAAAGAAGGGGAAGGCCCCTCGCGAGGGGCTCGACTCTCCGGTGCCCAAGCGTGGACGCGGCTGTCCCTGCAAGGACACCGCGACCCCCCTGCGGCCCGCACAGCCGTGGTGGTGCCATTCCGCGTGGCAGGGGCCGCTCCGGTCATGGCAGTCCTGTTGATGAAGGGAGACGTGTCGTGGTCGCGCGGCCTCCCCTGTCGCGTTCCACTCGGTGGAGGTGCTGCCGGAGTTCGTCGTCTGGTCGAAGAACCCGGCCAGCAACTAGCTTCAGCTCCCGCGCTTCTTTGCCGATAAGCTGCCGGCCTCAGGTCCAGGCGGGCTTTGGCTGCAGGCGGACGGCTGTTGCAGCAGGGCTTCCTGGGTCGCGGTCAAGGTCTCCGCCGCGAGCAACATAGCCCTGGCCTATGGCTGGCAGACGTTTTCCCGCGTGCGCGGCCTGGTCAGGAGGTGCACCCTCCATTTCAGGTATGACGGTGACGCGACCCTCTACGTGAGGGTGTTTGGGGAAGATGGTCGCCGCGCCTGGTGCTGCCCCGAGGTCAACGACAGCGAGGAGGTGCTCGGCCTTGGCGATGGTCATGATGAGGATGAGGGCGAACCCACCCTTGGGGCCAACCACGTATCGTCTAGCTACGGTGGCTCTTCCTCCGGCAACAGCTCCAGCAACAGCGGTTACGACCAACTGCCACGTCGTCGCGCCCGCTTCGAAGGTGGTAGCGGGTCGTCTCGTCGTCGCGCCTCCATGAAGCACGAGGAGGGGTCCGGCTGAGCTCAGGACGACGCCGGGAGCCTGCCCCCATGGACCGCTGTAGGGGTAGGCACCGCTTTTATTTTGTTCTTCCTTTCCTTCCTTCATCAAAAAGAAACCAGAATGGGCCCTGGAGGGGCGTGTATCGAACTATGGTCTCAATCATTATGCTATGTTTGTTGTTCCTGTGCTATGTCACAACATCGTCATTTTATGTAGGGATAACTTAGCTTGACTTGCTCGGAGTAGCCTCCTCCTCACGAGGAGCTTGCTTCCTGGTGCCTGCCAAGGCCTCCTTGGCCTGGTAGGCGCTTAGAACTGCAAAAACTTCATTTAGAGGCTCATCGTTCACCCGAGCCTTGGTCACAGGCACTGCCGGCCTTGACCCAGAATTTCGTATCGCGGTACCCATGGGACACGGATTAGGAGAGCTGCGCCAGTTTGTGGGCTCGAACGAGGGTGCCTCGTGAAAAGGAGAAGAAAGGCAGAAAAGGAAAAACGCTCACAAGGGCACCCGTCCAGCCACCTCGCGAGGAATGCGAGAGAGAGAGAGTACAGGCTAAACTGAAGACGGAAACGGAGGCAGAAGGTGACGGAACCAAATCAGTGAAGAACACCAGAAGCAAATTTCAATTAAAAGAGGCGAGCCAAATACGGAAAGCAAATGAAAATGCGCATCCGACACCTAGTCTAGTCTTCAAGTCTTCTCACCAGGGGGGAGCTAAGTGCTGCCACTTGGACGTGGGAGGGAGCCCCCGAGGCCGAGGGAGGCACTCCAGAGACTCCGGGGCATGTACAACCCCACTCATTATTACGTGAGAGTGTCATGGGCGGCGATTCTTCATAGGCATGGGGCCTTGCTTCACAGGCGCTGGGCCTTGCTTCATGGGTAGAACTTCCGGAGGTGCTGGATGTTCTAGGCGTTCTGGATGGGTACCTTGCCTTGTGTCTCCAGGCACGCGGCGCCAGGCCTGGAGACATGGACGACCTTGAACGGGCCCTCCCACATGGGTGAGAGCTTATGCATCCCTTCCCTGGAGAGCACCCGCCTCAGGATGAGGTCACCCACCTTGAGCGTGCTGGAGCGGATGCTACGACAGTGGTACCTCCACAGCACCTGCTGGTACCTTGCCGCCCGCAGTGCAGCTTCACGGCGGCGTTCCTCCCCCAGCATGAGGTCCATCCTCCGTGTGGCGTCCTGCTACATCTCATCAAACGCCAGGACTCGTGCGGAGCGATGCATGACCTCGTGAGGGAGAACCGCTTCTGCTCCGTAGACGAGGAAGAATGGGGTCTCACCCGTTGGCTTGAAAGAGGTGGTGCGGATGGACCACAACATGGACTGGAGCTCGTCGTGCCAGCCCCTGCCGCAGGCTTTGAGCTTCTTCTTGAAGGTCCTGGTCATGAGGCCTCTCAAGACCTCTGCGTTGGCGCGTTCGGCTTGACCATTGCTCCGGGGGTGCGCTACCGAAGCGTAGCAGATCTACGTTCCAAGGTTAGCACAACACGTTTTGAAGAGATTACTGGTGAACTGCAAACCATTATCGGTGATGATGCGGTTCGGGACCCCGAAACGGCTCACGAGACCCTTGATGAACTTGACCGCAGAGCCAGCTGGGATGGTGTGGATGGCTTCCACCTCCGCCCACTTAGTGAACTTGTCGATGGTGACGTAGATGTATCGATAGCCCCCAGGCGCCCGAGGGAACGGGCCCAGGATATCTAGTCCCCAGACTACGAACGGCCACGAGAGTGGAATGGTCTGGAGGCCCAGAGCTGGCTGATCGATCTGCTTGGCATGGAATTGGCAGGCCTCGCAGGACTTCACCAACTCAGCTGCGTCGTTGAGCACCGTAGGCCAGTAGAATCCGCCATGGAATGCCTTGCTGATGAGAGTTCGCGATGACGAATAGTGCCCACAGTCCCCGTAGTGTATGTCGGCTAGCAGCTCCTTCCCCTGTTCCCTGGAGATGCAACACAATGAAACTTTATTTGGCCGCTTCCTGTACAACTCACCGTCCTAGATGCTGTATGTTGTGGCTTGCCGGGACACACGCTCCGCATCCTCCTCCTTCTCTGGAAGCGTCCCTTGCATCAGGTATTCCCTGAGTTCCTTGGTCCAGCTCCCCTCCTGGGGTTCGAGCGCCAAGACTAGACACGCTCCCGAAGTTGGGCCACAGGCTGGGGCTCCTGTGGCAGCTGGCTGTGGGAGCTCCTCCCGAGGCTGTGCTATCCTTGAAAGCGGTGGTGTTGCCGATGGCTTGAAGAGCCGCTCCTCAAAGATGCTAGGCTCTTGGGGCTATCGCTTGGATGCCCTTCTAGCGATGTCGTCAGCTTCCTTGTTGGTGCCACAGGGCATGTGCTGCAACTCCAGGCCCAGGAATTGCTTCTCCATCTTGCGCACCTCCATGAGGTATGCTTCCATGTGCTTGTCCTTCGCCTCGTATACCTTGTTGGAGAAGTTGACAAGGAGCTGCGAGTCGCCCCTAACGGTGAGGTGCTTCACCCCCAGTGCTGTCGCAGCCTTCAGGCCAACTATGAGGCCTTCATATTCTGCAATGTTGTTGGAGACCTTCTCGCCTTGCTGGAAGCAGAGATGCACAGCATAGTAGAGCTTGTCCTGAGTAGGTGAGATGAGCACTGCTCCAGCCCCTGCACCTTGGCGCGCGAAGGCACCATCGAAATGCATGACCCAGCCATCGTGCGCCTTGGTTCTCGGCAAGAGGGACCGGTCCTTGCCTATTTCAAGCGCCGGGGTGTCTGTCCATTCTGCCACAAAATCGGCGAGCGCGCCCCCCTTGATGACCCTCGTGGTGCTGAACTCCAACTGAAATGCCTGCAGCTCAATGTTCCACTCGGCGGCCCTCCCGGCGGAGTTGGGGCTCCTGAGCACCCCTCCAGTGGGTAGGCCGAGATGACCTTGATGGGGTGGCCTTGGAAGTAGTGCCACAGCTTGCGCGAGGCCACCAGGAATGCAAGTAGGAGCTTCTAAGGCATGGGGTACCGTGCTCTTGCATCCCGCAACACCGTGCTGACGAAGTATACCGGGTGCTCGACGAGGGTAGGCGCACTGAAAAGGCTTGCACCTTCCGGGAGTTGGGGTTCCTCCTGAAGTGGTGGAGCCCCCAACGCTTTATCGCTTGTCAGGGCCTTTGCGTGTTCAGGGGAGTCGTCCTGCTGAGCTTGATCCTCTGCTGTCGCTGCTGCGGCCCTTGTGGCGCCCTCCTGGTCTTGCGTCATCCCTGCTGGGTGCGTAGCTCGGCGCGATACGCCCTTGGCTTGGCGTTCTTCCCGAACCGCCACTAGAGCCGTGCTGGCGGAGTAGGGAGTGGCGGCAAGATAAAGCACTAGGGACTTGAGAGGTCGCGGCGCCATCATCACTTGAGGGCTGGTCAGGTATATCTTGAGGTCTTGAAATGCTCGGTCGGCCTACAGGGTCCACTCGAATGGTCCCTCCCTCTTCATCAGCTTGAAGAA
Organism: Triticum dicoccoides; assembly: GCF_002162155.2. Lineage (NCBI taxonomy): Eukaryota > Viridiplantae > Streptophyta > Magnoliopsida > Poales > Poaceae > Triticum > Triticum dicoccoides. Next base: position 220,609,719 of record NC_041392.1, on the reverse strand, counting down.
GGGTAGGGCATGCTCCCCCAGCTTGGAAATAAAGCGTCCCAACGTAGTCACCCGTCCAGCAAGCTTCTGCATTTCCTTAAGGGTTTGCGGTGGACTCATGTCTTCAATGGCCTTGACCTTCTCTGGGTTGGCCTCGATCCCCCTATGGGACACAAGGAAGCCCAGCAGCTTGCCGGAGGGGATGCCAAACACACACTTCTCCTGGTTGAGCCGCAAGTCCACCTGGCGGAGGCTTTCAAAGGTCTCCTCCAAGTCTTGGATCAAGGTCCTCACCTCCCGAGACTTCACCAAGATGTCGTCGACATAGGCTTCAGCGTTCCTCCGGAGCTACCGACCCAAGGCGATGTGCATGAGCTGCTGGAAGGTTGCGCCTGTGTTGCGCAGTCTGAAAGGCATGCAAGTGTAGCAGTACACCCCACATGGGGTCAGGAAGGCTGTCTTCTCCACATCTTCTACCGCCATCTTGATCTGGTGATATCCTAAGAATGCATCCAGGAAGCACAGCAAGTCGTACTCGGCAGTGGAGTCAACGATCTGGTCGATGCGCGGAAGCTGGAACAGATCTTGAGGGCAGGCCTTGTTGAGGTTGGTGAAGTCGACGCACATCCGCTCCTTCCCGCCTTTCTTGGGGACGACTACGGGGTTTGCCAGCCACTTGGGGTACCGGACCTCGCGAATGACACCCGCAGCCTCCAACTTGCAGGTTTCTTGGACGATGAAAGCTTGCTTCTCCGTGGACTGCTGCCTCGCCTTCTGCTTCACGGGGTGTACGTTGGGGCACACCTTCAGGTGGTGCTCTATCACCCCTCTTGGGACCCCCACCAGCTGATCGGGCTCCCAAGTGAACACTTCCTTGTTTGCATGCAAGAACTTCACCAATGCCTCCTCCTGACCAGGCTCGAGGTTGGCTCCTATGGTAAAGGCTGCCCCTGAGGACCCATCCTCCTCGACTGGCACTCGCTTGGTTTCTCCCTTGTCCTGACTTAAAATCTGCTTCTTCTTGGTTGGTGCGGCTCCCTTGGCCTTGGAAGTATCCGCGTCGGCGGGCTGTGCTGTTGCGGCGGTCTTGAGGGTGAGTTTGGGCGTCATCAAGGCTTCCTTGGTGTCCCCCTTGATGGTGAGGACACCCTTTCTCCCCGGCATCTTCATGAGGTTGTAGGCTGGATGGGTCGGCGCCATGAACTGATCCAGGGCCGGGTACCCGAGGATGGTGTTGTACGGGAGGCCAATGTGGGCGATGTCGAAGTCGATGAGCTCGGTGCGGTAGTTGTCGCACATGCCGAAGGTCATGGGAGGCGGATATGCCCAGGGAGCGGGCGAAGCCTCCACCAACCCCTGAGAAAGGCTTGCTAGGGCGGAGCCGCTCGAGAGGTACGTGAAGAAGGCTGAAGGCCTTGACGGAGAGCATGTTGAGGCTGGCGCCACCGTCGATGAGTATCTTGGTGATGGACATGTGGCAGACGGTGGAAATGCAAAGCATTGGGAGCGCACCCAAGCCAACGGTGGAGGCGGGATGATCCCCTGAGTCGAAGGTGAGGTCGGCCTCGGGCGCGGCGGAGCCCCCGAGCGCTTGGAAGTGGCGCCGCTCTGGCGAAAGAACGACTTGACGTGACGATCCGAGGGTGGTGCTTGTGAGCCGCCGAGGAGGGCCGCAACTGCGTGGTGCGCCGGCGCCGCGTAGCGTGCGGTGAAAAGGCCGCGTGACTCCTCCCAAGATGCCACCATGGATCCGGGGAGGTTGAGCAGCCAGGCGCGCGGTGCACCAGTGAGGGTCATAGGCAGCCAGTTGGCCATGACCTTGTCGTCGCCCCTGCCTTAAGGACTGCCTCCTCATACGCCAGCAGGAAAGTCGTCAGGTCCACCGCGCCGTCGTAGCGTGGCGGCATCTCCAGCTTGAACTTGGGTGGCCATTGCACCTACCGCAAGGCTGGTGCAAGGGCTCAGAGCCCCCGAGCACCACTGTGGGCATCCGTAGATCCAGCCGGATGGGCGGCGCCAGCCATGGGGAATGGGCGCAAAGATGGTGGAGCGCGAACCTATGGAAGGAAAACTCCGATGACCCAATACCTGGCACGCCAAATGTCGGATCACGGGTTCCGGCAAAACCCCGAAGGTTCAAACACTTGGGTGCGTGCGGGGATCTCCCCCTACCGATCCACGTCCTAGCTTCGCTAAGGTCTCAAGAACTAACTCGACGAACTCGCAACACAAGGGACACAAGGTTTATACTGGTTCGGGCCACCGTTGTGGTGTAATACCCTACTCCAGTGTGGTGGCGGCGGATTGCCTCTTGGGCTGAGGATGAATAGTACAAGGGGAAGAATAGCCTCCTGAGGAGACGTGTTCTTGTGCTTGGTGGGTGTATGGATGGGTTGAATCTCTGTCCCCTTAACAATGGTGGTGGCTAGTCCTATTTATAGAGGCCCTGGTCCTCTCCCCAAATATTGAGCGGGAAGGGAGCCAACAACGGCCAATTTGAACGGCGACAACTAATATAGCTTATCCTGACAAAAGTAGTCTTCTCCTGCCAAAGGCTCGGGTGGTGATGCTATCTTGGGCTCCACGGTGACCTCCGTCTTGTCGTCCTGCTGGTCTTGGTCTCATTGCACCGATATGGAAACATTTGCTTGACGCCTCGGTACTCTGCGTCTGCGCTTGTCTCCTTAGCACCAAAGAGGAAACAAGGACACTGTGCTTGCTGGCGCCCGCCTGGCACCCGCCTGGTCTCGATCGTCATGGCTCACGTCATTGGAACCTCACGAGGTTTGCCTGGCCTTGATCTCTCTACCCATCATGAGCCAGCCCGGTGAGGCCGCTCCTGAGGAGGTCTTGTGCATCTGCCTCGCGAGGATCTTGAGTCCTTGCTGGTGAAGGTGGGCCATACGGGCCCACTCGCAGAGCCATGCCATGGGCCGCAGGCAGGCAAGTCTGGGGACCCCCGTTCCCAGAACGCCCACCGGCGGTGAGGCCTGCGCGGCAGCACAGCCGGCCGCGGGGAGGAGGAAGCAGGCAGTCTCGTCGGCGCTTGTTGAGCGGCTGGAGCAGGAAGAGCAGAGATTGAAGAAGCACGGCGGTCGTTGGATGGACATCCAACAGTCACTGCTTGTGCGTCAACCTTTTTTCAGGAAAGCCATCTATGGAAAACAACATACAACCCATCTGCCATTATTTCTAATAATATACAGCCCATTTGCTAATTCTTAAGGTTTTTTTGGGGCCCATATTCTTTTTGTTAGCATTACATCCCATATTGTGGCCACGGTTAAAAAATTATACGAAATTTTGCATATTTCGGTGTGGTCTGAACTATTTTTAATCCCGAAATTTCGAGTCACATTCAAACTGATTTTCAAAATAAATGTATATCAATATAAAATCCAACAAATTGTCCATGCATAAAAATCAATGCAATTTAAAATCTCGAAATGAAAAAAAAGAAATTTGAAACTAATTGCCGATTTGATGTGTTTTAAAAATGTACAACCCATTTCTCATTACTGATAGGCCATTTTATCGGCTAGCCGAATGAAGCTCTCCTCGTCTTGAAAGATTTGCAGCCCAACAGGCCTGACAAAGCGACTTACGTGGCAAATCACAAAAAAACTGGGCTGTGGACGTGGACCCAGCTGCGGCCGTGGACCCAGCTGTCAGCCTCTCCACGTACAGTACTCTTCCAATGGAAGTCAGTCGTTGACCACATTGACCATGCCGCGCCGAGAGCACCAAGGTGGTAGACGACGGCGAGGCCTAGGAAGGGGACGACGCAGAGCCGGGGAAGACGCGACAGTGGATGGCCACACGGAGAGGAGTACGAGGGTTCACTAGTACGGCTGTGGTGTGAGGCTGTCGGAGCCGCAGAATAACAGGGGTTGTGGGTGAGTGGAGGGATGGCCTGGCCAGCAGTGGGAGTAGTATGGGGGCGGTAAGGCCTCCGCGGCAGGACAGCCGGCCACGGGAGGCAGGAGCAGGTGGCACGACCGGCGCTGCTTTGGGCGGCTGGAGCAAGAAGACTAGAGGTTGAAGAAGCACTATGGCCGTTTTGGATGGACATCGTACGGTAACTGGAGCTAGAATCGTTCATATTTACTAAATTGACAAAGGCCTCCATCCCCGTCAACTTAGTAGGCCCACAAGTCAGCCACCCACTATGGTGGGTCCTAGCTAGCATGGGGGTATTCATTTTTTTGTGCATAATAAGGAGGCACTTCCTTGCGTGCGAAGATATAGCTGGTGGGTCCGACCTATCAGCCACCCACTATGGTGGTCCTAGCTAGCAGGGGGTATTCATTTTTTTGTGCGTAATAAGGAGGCACTTCCTTGCGTTTGAAGATATACCTGGTGGGTCCGACCTGTTAGCGGGGGGACGTTTTTTTCGCGAAATACAGGAGCCCTTCCCATGGGTCCTAGGTGTCAGGTGGAGGATTCATTACTTTGCACGTAATAAGGAGGCATTTCCTTGCGTGTGGCCGTGGACCCAGCTGTCAGCCTCTCCATGTACAGTCCATTTCCCATGGATGTCGTTCATTGACCATGTTGACCAGGCCGTGCTGAGAGCACCAGGGCGGTGGACGTCGGCGAGGCCTAGGAAGGGAAGGACACGGAGCCAGGGAAGACTCAGCAGTTGTTTCCCACGCGGAGGAGCACGAGGGTTTACTGGTTTGTGTGTCGTCTCCGGAGAATAACAGCAGGTGTGGGTGAGTAGAGGGATGGCTAGGCCAGCGATGGGAGTATGGTGGGGTGATACGTCTCCAACGTATCTATAATTTTTATTGTTCCATGATATTATATTATCTGTTTTGGATGTTAATGGTCTTTATTTTACACTTTTATATTATTTTTGGGACTAACCTATTAACCGGAGGCCCAGCCCAAATTGCTGTTTTTTTGCCTATTTCAGTGTTTCATAGAAAAGGAATATCAAACGGAGTCCAAACGGAATGAAACCTTCGGGAATGTGATTTTTGGAACAAACGTGATCCATAGGACTTGGAGTGGACGTCAAGCAATGAACGAGGCGGCCACGAGACAGGGGGCGCGCCTACCCCCCTAGGCGTGCCCTCCCCCTCGTGGGCCCCTCGTAGCTCCACCGACCTACTTCTTCCTCCTATATATGTTCACATACCCCGCAAACATCCAGGAGCAGCACGAAACCCTATTTCCACAATCGCAACCTTCTGTACCCAAGAGATCCCATCTTGGGGCCTTTTTCGGAGCTCCGCCGGAGGGGGCATTGATCGTGGAGGGCCTCTACATCAACTCCATGGCCCCTCCGATGATGTGTGAGTAGTTTACCTCAGACCTTCGGGTCCATAGCTAGTAGCTAGATGGCTTCTTCTCTCTCTTTGGATCTCAATACAAAGTTCTCCTCGATTCTCTTGGAGATCTATTCGATGTAACTCTTCTTTCTGCGGTGTGTTTGTCGAGATCCGATGAATTGTGGGTTTATGATCCAGATTATCTATGAACATTATTTGAATCTTCTCTGAATTCTTTTATGTATGATTAGTTTATCTTTGCAAGTCTCTTTGAATTATCAGTTTGGTTTGGCCTACTAGATTGATCTTTCTTGCAATGGGAGAAGTGCTTAGCTTTGGGTTCAATCTTGCAGTGCTCGATCCCAGTGACAGAAAGGGAAACGACACGTATTGTATTGTTCCCATTGAGGATAAAAATATGGGGTTTATATCATATTGCATGAGGTTATCCCTCTACATCATGTCATCTTGCTTAAGGCGTTACTCTGTTCTTATGAACTTAATACTCTAGATGCATGCTGGATAGCGGTCGATGTGTGGAGTAATAGTAGTAGATGCAGGCAGGAGTCGGTCTACTTGTCATAGATGTGATGCCTATATACATGATCATGCCTAGATATTCTCATAATTATTCGCTTTTCTATCAATTGCTCGACGGTAATTTTTTCACCCACCGTAATACTTATGCTATCTTGAGAGAAGCCACTAGTGAAACCTATGTTCCCCGGGTCTATTTTCCATCATACGAGTTTCCAATCTATTTTATTTTGCAATCTTTACTTTCAATCTATATCATAAAAATACCAAAAATACTTATCTTATTATTATCATCTCTATCAGATCTCACGCTTGCAAGTGGCCGTGAAGGGATTGACAACCCCTTTATCGCGTTGGTTGCGAGGTTCTTATTTGTTTGTGTAGGTACGAGGTAAGTCGCGCAAGGTCTCCTACTAGATTGATACCTTGGTTCTCAAAAACTGAGGGAAATACTTCCGCTGCTTTACTGCACCACCCTTTCCTCCTCAAGGGAAAACCAACGCAGTGCTCAAGAGGTAGCATGGGGCGGTGAGGCCTACGCGGCAGCATAGCCAGCCGCGGGAGAAGGGAGCAGGCAGTCCTGCTGGCGCTTGTTTGAGCGGCTGGAGCAGGAAGAGCAGAGATTGAAGAAGCACGACAGCCGTTGGATGGACATCCAACAGTCACTGCTCTCGTGTGCATTATTTCTAATAATGTACATCCCATTTGCTAATTCTTAAGAATTTTTTTGGAGCCCATCTTCTTTTTGTTAGCATTACACCCCATATTATGGCCACGGTTAAACATTATATGAAATTTTGCATATTTCCATGCGGTCAACTGTTTTTAATCCCGAAATATCGATTCACATTCATACTATTTTGAAAAATAATTTATATAAATATAAAATCCAAATAATTGTCCACGCATAAAAATCAATGGAATTTAAAATCTTGTAATGAAAAAAAATTGAAACTAATTCCCAGTTTGATGTGTTTTAAAAATGTACAGCCCATTTTTGGGCAAACCGAATGAAACTCTCCTCGTCTTGAAAGATTTGCAGCCCAGCAGGGCTGATAAAGCAAGTAGGCCTCGTTTGGGTATTTCTTAAAAAAATAGAACTGGGCTAGCCATTTTCAGCAAGAAAAAAACACAACTGGGCTCATGATGTGGTAAACATAAATAAAGCCCTGGCTAGATGGGCCACAGCCCCGCACAGCCCCATTGTTACCCTGATCCGTCACTAAAACTAGTATAAATAACAACTGCTTGTTTCTAAAAAAACTGTGTGACATGCTGTGTCCCTGGTGTCAGCTGCTTGTAGTGTAATTCTCTCGTTTATTGACTACGTTGACAATGGCGTGAGCCCCAGATGTCCAACCATCAGGAGGAACCATATTTTTGGGCTTGTAATATAGAGGAACTTGCTTGCATACTGCCATGACGCTGATGGGACCCTATTGTCATCCTCTCCACCTACAGTCATCTCCTTGTTCCTCTCGGTTGTTGACGACGTTGACAACGCAAGAGGGCGGCGCACCGCGCACGACGAGCGAACCAAGGCCGCAAGGCGGAGGACGACGGCAAGGCCTCGGACGAAACGAACAGGAGACATGGAAGATGCACCGGTCCAATCGCAGGCGGAGGGGAGTACGAGGGTTGACTGGTTCGGGTGCGGGTGCGTGTTGGGGCTGACATCGCCAGAGAATAACAAGATGTGTGGGGAAATAGAGGGATGGACTGGCCAACATTGGAGGGTACGTACGGTAGGGTGGCGGAGGCGCAGCTAGCCATGGGAGGCGGGAGCAGGCAGAGCCGACGGGGTGGTTTGGTTTCGGTGGCTGGAGGAAGAAGAAGACAAGAGATAGAAGATACACGACAGATGTTGGATGTCAATCCAACGGCTGGTAGGCAGAATCGTTTGTTGACTGGCTAGTAAGTCGACACCACCTTGGATAGGCTATTTCCTCGCGGGTCCAAAATGTCAGAATCCAAATCTGTCACGGTCATGCAGCCTTTCCTATGAAATTTATAGCCCATTTGATGTGCTAGTTCGAAATAAGTTTGTGGGTGCTGGTGGGGCTAATCACTTGGCTTCTGTAATGCACAGTGAGCTCAAGCAGCCAGCGAGAGTGATGATATTTCCCTTGGTTGGGATTTGTTACTTGTTACAATAGTTCACTCTAAATTAAACGACTGGCATGCCATTTGCCTTGCTTCAAAGAAAATATGATAGTCACAGCCGACTTGAAAAGGGGAAGAACATCTAACTCCAGCTTACAAACTATACAAAAGCACAAGGGTTAATTGTTCATCAGGTTTACAAAAAAACCAAGGTTGAAAAGGGCAACAACATCTAATTCCATCACTGTTTTCAGAAGTCACAATCAAATGGATCGGTCAGGTCCATAGAATGAACATCCTGGGTCGTAAAATTTACTGGATTATGAGCACAATATGTTGTAAATAGAAGCCCAACATGTTTAGAAGCTCTTTTGCCCACCTGAAACTCCTTTTTTGGTGTTCCACATACCCATCCGTCAAAAGCATGCTGCTGATAAACTTAAGCCTGATGGACAATAGTAACCTCACATTCAGCAGGAAGAATGTGACAAATCTAGTGTTTGCACGCTTGGCTACATATCATTCTAGCATTATTGTCTTTAATGGAATCTCATGAGAAGTGAGAAAATCCCGATGCTTACGAATCCACCGATTGGTTATAACTTTCTTACCTCGTCCTGTTGCCTAAATAGACATGAAGATTGAAAACAGTTAAGGTCTAAAAAAAGAGTGTCAAAAGAGCAACAGCTGAACGGTTAATTCTAGTACACTATATGCGGGCTTCCAATGTGCGTGAAATTATCACCTTGATATACAACTTCTCCAGACATGGAAAGCATTGCAGCAAGCCAATAATCTTGTTTCGATCAAAACTATTCATTTGGATATATAAGATCTTGACAGAATCCAGCACCATTGATAGGCCATCCATGGAGAAACTCTTCATTGTGCATAGAACATAATATTAGTACAAAATGTGCACTCCAAGATGAAATATAACTTATGCACAGAAATTTAAAATGTAGCTTATGGTTACAAGTGTAGATGATAATATAAAGTACCTGAAGAACTGTGGAGCCAAACACCATATTGGAATGAGCACAAAGATCATGTATTACACCCAAGGTCTCCAGTTTAGGCGCAGAGAGGACGGTGATTTGCAATGGTGAATAACTAGAATCAAGGATCAACCTTTGAAGTGACAGGGAATGTTGGATGATGAGCTGCCTTACGTCAAAAGAAATTCCAATTCTTAGAAGGTTATGCACCTTTATTTGGAGACAACCGATTCTAACTGTGAAAACAAGCACCAAGCACTCCAGGGCAGGGCAACTGGAGTGGATGGTGCTGTGGAATGAGGCCTCCGATATACGAACCCGCACAAGTGAAAGTTTCATGAGAAATGGGAGTCGAAGTTTTAGTACCAGACTGTCTGGTAGGTCGCACAGCGCAAAGGTGGCGGTGTGGAGAGGAGGAAAACTGCGAGATGGACATCGGTGCTGAGGGCACAGGTAGATGGCGTTCGGTATCTGGTAGGTGATTTCCAGGGGAATAGTAGAACTCAAGCAGCTGTAGTTCTATGAATTCAGGGGATTTCAGACAGGCGTCCACCATGCAGGGCATGGTATGCTTTCTTAGGTAGCATGATGGGATGTAGAGGCTTTGAACGGATCCCTGGTGGGAGGAGATGATGGCTCTAGGGATTTCAAAATCATTGAAGAGAGATAGCTGACGACAGTCGCGATTAAGGGGCACGACACGCCATGGAGGGCGCCACCAAATTGAGGGGACTTTGGTGCGGCAGCAATCCTTGGTGGGGAGAAGCGAGATGATCTCCCCAAGGATGGTGTCCGGTAGATCGCTGATGCGGTCCACCTGAGATTCTACGGGTTCCTGGGATCCAGTGGGGGCGGGGTCGCTGCTTCTCCCCGCGCTGACGGGTGCGGGATCTACAACAGGCGTCGCCGCTGGCGGGAGCCTCATCTTCTTGCCGTTGGGGTCAGCCGACTCCATTTTCCTCGAGGGCTTCGCGTCATGCTCACGGATTTGAGCAGAGTAACGAACGACGAGCCTCATTGTAGTGTGAGTGAAGAAGAAGGGGAGCTGGGGTTTTTCTATAGTAGTGAGGAAGAAGGGGATCTGGGGTTTTCTTTAGGAGTGAGGTGAGGAATTTGGGGGTACGAGTGGAGCGAGCTGATGTGAGGTGGGTGGGAGTGAGGAGGAAGAAGAACACCCAGGTTGTTTTGGGGGCAGTGTGCTGGGTGTGGGTAGCGCCTCTCATTCATTAAACATATGGACTTTTGAATTGATTTTACTATTTACTAGGGTGGATGGGCTGTTTTGTCTTGGGCCCAGAGAAACAATTACTACTAGTACAGTGGAGACATTCTACAGCTACCCAGAAAAACAATTACTACTAGTATAGTGGATACAATACCGCTTCTGGCTCCTCCTAGGTAATCGAAAGGTCTCCCTCTACTGAATGTCGTTTTACTTTTGTTCACCGACATGCGGGCCATGCAGCGCGTGGGCCCAAATACCATCCACCAAATTAAAAGGCAGTATATTGCATGGTAATTGCATGGTAAGACATAAGTTGTCATGGTTTATCATACGAGCAATGTGTGTTTTGATGAAATAGAGTACTTGTTCGAGAATTGTGCGCCGACATATACATAAGTACTTGTAAACATTGTTGGTGCTAACCCACTTGTAAGCAGTTGTGCAAAACACGGCACATTGGCTCAGCTCGCTTCAACACTAGGCTATCGACCGGCTAAAAATCAACGATCGGTTGTCTGACATATAAGCAACTATGTATCTTGTTACAGTGGTTCATGCAGTTAACTGAGGCCACAATGTAAATTCCAAACATTCACACACTAGTCCAGCGTTCATGTGGAACACTCACATTAAACTCGGCTTCATAAAAAAATTGAAAAGCATAAGTTAAGCAATTTTATACATCTAAATGATTCATAGAACATAACAAACATATACTAGTTCACAGCAAAAGACAAACTTGTGAGAAGGTTTACAAATCAGGAAAAACCAAGCAAGGCTTCTCTGAGCAAAGGGCCTCCCGGCAGGCTTAAATTTCCTGGAGTTCACTCTGGTTTTTTCTTGTTGCCACCATCCAGGGTTAGGTTCTCTCATTCCAGAATAACCAATTATAATTGTGTTCTCAGCTGGAATGCTGAACTGAACCATGTAGTGTACTGACCAACTGAAAGTCTTGTGCATTCCACTAAATTTAAGCACCGCTATTTGCAGAAATAAGCAGACCACCTCTTGTCCGCGCACCTGTCCAAAAAACCGTTGTGCAGCCGTGCCAGCTAGTCCTTGGTCCATGGATGCAGTTGTTTTCGCTCGTCCCTACACTGCAACCAGGAAGTAAAACGTACGAATCAACTTCTTTTATATTGCGTTGGTCATTCTACCTAGTAATACCAATGTAGGAATACCTGGAAGACGGGTGGTTAGACGATGGCAACGAGGGATAGCCATCTCATTTTGCGCAGTTATACTAAAACTGAGGTGTGTGCTTTTGATTGCGCGGATAGAAACAATACGGAGACAGACATCCCGAAACGATATGGAGACAGACATCCCTATTTGCGCAAATACGAAATACGGTTATTTAAACAATGACAGATATTTGCAGTGGCGCATGATTAACAGCAACATCTATTGTGTTATAATTGGCACTAGATTGACAGTATGAAAGCGTCCTTAAGTAAGTAGCATCACATCACATCAACACTGCCACTAGATTAACATGCAGAACAATAGCATTAGTATTACTGTCATGAGAGTAAAACATGGTCAGTAAATGTGTCAATCAAATTTGTGCAGTTCCACTGGGATGAAGCAATGTTAGCGGTGTGATATTTAAGTGTAACTGCAAAAACACAATTCATGGGAAATAAAGTAAGATGGAAGCACTTCATAAAATGGTGGTGGCATTGCTTCAATTTATCGACGGCACTAGACCATTACTTCTAGTGACATTAGGTGGCATTGCTTAATGCTTCATGTGATTTTACATTAACGGTAGCGATATGGGCATAGGGACAGCAAGGGCATAAAGTGGTGAGGCAGATTTGGTTGCCGAGAGCGGCAAACACTTAGGCAGCATGTCTGCATTTGTCCCATTTTTTATCTCCTCGGCGACATTTTCCTATGTGAGCACAGGAAATCTAGACCTGCTCATTCTCATTTACGTTGTCCCCCAACACCCGTCACTTTCTTTCCTTTTTCAACCAAGAGATAGGTCCACTTCCCCCACCCTTCGCCATCCACCACGCTTTCTTCATCGTTTCAACCAAGAGACCGGTTGGGTAGCCAGTATCTACTACTTTCCCCTGTTTCCTCTTAGAACCAAGTCCTAGATTCATGCTACAGCTTTCCCACTTTCGTCCATGTTTGAACCAACTCTTAGAGTCGACTGTATGAACTAGCTTTACCTCTAATAATAGTAAAAGTCTAGGTGGCTTTGGAACAATGGACGGAAGTAGAAAAATATCCACACGAACCCAAGTGGGGAGCTGGGGCAGTGGAGCAAGGAAGGTTTCGAAGGAATACATACCTGAGGGTCATCGACATGTGGCAAAGACGGCGTCAGGAGGCCGCATCTTGGCCACAATACCGCAGGGAGGAAGAAGGGGTCGAAGGCCCTCCCGAGCCGCCGCTCTCTCGGAGAGAATGGCACAGCCACCGATCGGGACGCGTGGGCAGCCGTTGGTCTCCTCCCTCGCCGCTGACGATAGCGTGAATGATGCACCTACACCCCTGCCCCGGTCGAGGTTGTCCGGCCGGATTTGTGACCAGCCGTGAGTTGAGAGAGAGTGTTGCCACCTATGTCTTGCTTAGATCTGGAGAGGATGAGAGAGTGAACGAGAGGAAACCTAGTAAAGCAAGTGCTAAGGCTCCTCCTTATATATATAGTGGAGTGATTTTGTTGTACCAGCTTAAAAAATGTGCTCCTACGTGTACCTGCGAGTGGGTGTGAGAGAACTAGTGCGTGCATGCACCGCTTCTCTTCGTGAGAGTAGAATATACTATGCCCAAAGAACGTTCGCCACAAGAGTAATAGTATAAGTGTGTGACGTGTGAGCTAAAATAAAATGTGCATGACGTCTTTTGTTTTTTAGAAGTTCTAAGGGTAGGGTGTGAAGAGCACATATGTGTGTGATGTCTACCTGCAGATAGACAGTGGGTGCGAGAGGACTCGGGAGAGTCATGACTCATGAGGGTGCGTGTGCGTGAGAGAGAGAGGGGCACGTATCAATGCAATGCATGTGTCCCTAAATCATTATCCGAAAAACGTTCGCCACAAGCCCTTTCCTGACGAACGCCGTAAGAACCGTTAGATCGGCATCTGACAATGTCAATTTTCCATATCATTTAACAGAACAGCCACTCCTCCTACACACACATCTTCCACGTGAGTGTTAGCAACTGCCGTATGCTCCCTCCCTTCCAAAATGCAGTGCATATAGCTTTATTGAAAATTCGAACCTCGCAAACTTTTACCGAGTTTTCATGTACCAAATTGCACATGTAGAATACTGCTACCTCTTGAGCACTGCGTTGGTTTTCCCTTGAAGAGGAAAGGGTGATGCAGCAAAGTAGCATAAGTATTTCCCTTAGTTTTTGAGAACCAAGGTATCAATCCAGTAGGAGGCTATGCGCGAGTCCCTCGCACCTACACAAAACAAATAAATCCTCGCAACCAACGCGATAAGGGGTTGTCAATCCCTACACGGTCACTTACAAGAGTGAGATCTGATAGATATGATAAGATAATATTTTTGGTATTTTATGATAAGGATGCAAAGTAAAATAAAAGGCAATGAAAATAACTAAGTATTGGAAGATTAACATGATGGAAGATAGACCCCGGGGCCATAGGTTTCACTAGTGTCTTCTCTCAAGAGCATAAGTATTTTACGGCGGGTGAACAAATTACTGTTGAGCAATTGACAGAATTGAGCATAGTTATGAGAATATCTAGGTATGATCATGTATATATGCATCACGTCCGAAACAAGTAGACCAACTCCTGCCTACATCTACTACTATTACTCCACACATCGGCCGCTATCCAGCATGCATCTAGAGTATTAAGTTCATAAGAATAGAGTAACGCTTTAAGCAAGATGACATGATGTAGAGGGATAAATTCATGCAATATGATAAAAACCCCAACCCAAAGCTAAGCACTTCTCCCATTGCAAGAAAGATCAATCTAGTAGGCCAAACCCAACTGATAATTCGAAGAGACTTGCAAAGATAACCAATCATACATAAAAGAATTCAGAAAATCCAAATATTGTTGATAGATAAACTTGATCATAAACCCACAATTCATCGATCTCAACAAACACACCGCAAAAGAAGATTACATCAAATAGATCTCCACGAGAGAGGAGGAGAACATTGTATTGAGATCCAAAAATAGAGAAGAAGCCATCTAGCTAATAACTATGGACCCGAAGGTCTAAGGTAAACTACTCACACATCATCGGAGGGGCTATGGTGTTGATGTAGAAGCCCTCCGTGATCGATGCCCCCTCCGTCGGAGCTTCGGAACAGGCCCCAAGATGGGATCTTGTGGATACAAAAAGTTACGACAGTGGAATTAGGTCTTTGGCTCCGTTTCTGATCATTTGGGGGTACGTAAGTATATATAGGAGGAAGGAGTACGTCGGTGGAGCAACAGGGGGGCCACGAGGGTGGAGGGCGTGCCTGGGGGGGGGGGGTAGGGGCGCCCCCTACCCCGTGGCTTCCCTGTTGGTTGCTTGACATAGGGTCCAAGTCTCCTAGATCATGTTCATTCCGAAAATCACGTTCCCGAAGGTTTCATTCCGTTTGGACTCCGTTTGATATTCTTTTTCTATGAAACTCTGAAATAGGCAAAAAAAACAGCAACTCTGGGCTGGGCCTCCGGTTAATTGGTTAGTCCCAAAAATAATATAAAAGTGAATAATAAAGCCCAATAATGTCCAAAACAGAAGATAATATAGCATGGAGCAATCAAAAATTATAGTTACGTTGGAGACGTATCAAATACCCTGTATATATCATTTCATTCATCTTCGAGAGGTAACTATAAAGATGGGGGGAGGAGTGTACAAAGAAAGACCATCGTATGACCTGCAGCAATTTCAACAATCCTTTGGTGTGGAGGAATATCATACGAACTCTATATGATATGATTTTTATAGGATTTTTTTCCTTTAGAGCCAATTGGTTCATAGGAATAGATACATATACTCCACATTTCAAAGGAAATAAACATGATATCATTTCTATAGCTTTAGATCCACTTGGTTCTAATGAATGGATTCCTATACTCCCATAATTTCAAAGGAAAATAAACATTAGCGTATATTCAATAGAAAAGTTCCTATGATATGAACCAAATTACATCTCTTTTCTAATCCCTCCTCATAGGAATTGAGATACATGTCATTTCTAGATTCAATAGAAAAGTTCCTATGATGTGAACCAAATGACATCTCTTTTCCAATACCTACTCATAGGAATTCAGATACTCCATGTCATCTCTTTCCCTACAACTTCCATGTATACATCTTCTATTCCTAAATAGCTAGTACAACCCACTAGTAGCTTTTTTCCAAGACATGCAACTATGGCACACGAACTATATAGTGTGCGAATAACTTTGAAAGATGGTCGTTGGATGAAGCTAATCCGACAGTGCAGAGATGGCAAATCTGAGCACTACTAGCCGTTGGATATCATCAACATTCCACCAGATCTCCCACATGTACAATTTAGAAGACTCCATGGTTGAACTTAAGCATAATGCACAAACCTCAAAACACAAGCACTTCTCCTTTGTTCTAGAATCTTCCGTATCATAATTGATTTTTTTCTAAATGAATTTCCATTATTTATTTTTTACTTTATGCTTTACAATGCACAACCCCATGAATCTTAACATTTTTATAAAACTAATTGATTTTGAATGAGATGAACTATAAGAACTAAATGAACATCTATAACATGCATATATGAATGCATGTGTACCTTACTAGTTTTAAGTAGAGTAGCAAATTTCACGCGGCCCCAGGTATATCAAAATGAAGGGCCCATGCATCATTGCCTTTCGGTCGAACCTACATCCACAATTTTTTGTACGTACTATATCTCCACTAGTCCCCGAACCCAAAATGCTGCCTCATTCCCCTAAAACCAAGCGGCCCACACATATTTAAGGCATCGACTCGAACTCAATCCCTCTCCCTTTTACTACGCCATAGTAGTACTCCTACAAACCCTACCGCTGCACGCATCATCGGTTTTCTTCAAGAGGACGAGGGAGAAGCCGATTTGTAGTGGAGGCGCTTTAAAAAAATGATCTGTAGTGGAGACCCCTACCCTAGGGTGCCCTAGGTAGCTGCCGCACGCATCATTGGTTTTCTCTTTTCTTTATGCTCTTGCACCCTAGAGTGAAATGATGGTTGCTTCGTCCGTCCAGCTTAATGCGGGAAAGGTGGGGCTTTGTGATTTTGACCCTCATCGCTCATTTTCTACTACTGCAGCGCTACGACCGGGGTGCCTTCAATTCCAACCACTGCTCTGAACTGTAATTTGGTGCATCGCACGTGGAACAAGACGGTGGATGAGCCACATGTCAGCCAAAGGGGTCCTGTTAAGTGTGTTGCCATTTCGTGTGCGGACTGACCCTGCTTGAGTTGATACGCCAACACGACAGGTGCAGCCTACCACTTGGTTTTTCTCCTTGGTGAATGTTAACTATATTGATCTAAAAAGATATGTACTGAACTACCCTATTCGTCTCGTTTTTTAGGTGTCTCGGTTTATAGGGCTTGCACATAGTTCCAGGTCATCCATTTGACTAACTAAATATGAGTTACTATGTCACAAAAAGTATATCATTGGATTATTAAGTGGATGTAGTTTCTAAACATATATTGTTCATCACATATATAGCCAGTTAAATTCTCAACCTAGAACGACGTGCATGCCATGTAAACCGATACGGAGGAAGTATAGTAGTAAAAATGAGGTGATTTTACTAAGCGATCGGCGGGGGAGCATGGCCTGTCATGCGGTCCCACGTGTGTTGATGTACCAAGGCGATGTGCGTGTCCCTCTTGAGGCAGAAGCAATATTACGTGGTTTGAGATGATGGCGAACCGAAGTGTGAAATAATAGTTGCTTCGTCCGTCTGGGAAGGTGCGGCATTGTGATTTGACGTCTCAGTGCTCATTACTACTACTACCGGGGCGGTACGACTAGGGTGCGTCCCCCTGCTGTTCTACACTGTTATTTGGTGCTTGAAACATCGACCCGGTTGCTATATGTCCCACATGTCGGCGACAGGAAGTACAGAATTCATGAAAGCGAGCATCGATGGAGGAGTACAAGACACAGCTTGGGTTTTTGCTGCTTCGCATGATCCATCTATACAAACCCGGACTAAAAAAGGCGAGGGCGGGTCTTTTCCCGCGCGGCAGGCAAGGGAGTTTGGCATAGTCTGTTCGAGGCAAGGAGGCAGGAAGGGAAACAAGCAAATAAAGGTTGAGTGACTTAGTTTTGGGAAAATCTGATCTTACGGAGTACGTACCCACTAGGGGTTTATAGGGCTCATCTAAAAAAATCGTTTTTACATTTTATAAGTCTCAATTCTACTACTAGTAGTAGTACCATCACATGTTGGCTTTCGAGGTGCATTAGATCACCCGATGCAAGCAGTGTCAAGAGAAAACTCACCAATGCATGTAGAAGTTCATGGAAATTTGGTGGTCATTCATGCATTCGTTCTAATTAATGCGTCGGTAAACATAACTTCTTGAGAAAAATGAGCGTACTAATTACTTGTGCAAACTAGGAGTACGAAATTAATTCGACCACTCACCGTCTACCTTGGTTGGAGAGATTTTGAAATTGAGCCATAAAATGGAAAGGAGGGAGTAGTAACTTTTGTCTCGATTACTATTTGTGGCCTTGTATAGATGCAAAATGTATTTTTTATAGTGGCCTTGTATAAGTAAATGGAGGGAGTACGAAAGGACATATATAATCCAAACAATATGATAATCTCTCTAACCAAGGTAGTAGGGACGAGGAGTAAACGGAGGGAGTAGTAAAAATTTCTCCTCGTAATGCAAGCCACCGCGTGCGTGGGTGAGGGAGAGGGCGTAAGGCGTATAGTACTACTACTAGTAAGCAAGCTTCACCTCATCCTCTGAGCCACCGCGCCCGTGGGTGGGGGAGACGGCATACTAAGCAAGCTTCTCCTTGTTCTGTGAGTTGACGGGACACATCAAATGTACTCCAGTGTATAGAGCCTTGCCTCTAAGGTAGGCCCCACATGGTTTGCCTCTTTTTTAACATAACGTGTCAAGTCGCAATTTTTTTGTTCACCCGTGGTAGACGATTTCCCTCCACCAAGTGGACAACCAGTACATGGTCAAATTACCATGTGGGATGCCTTTTCATACAGAAATGAGCTCGACCGTGTACCCGCGCGGGTATGGTTGGGAAAGAGACGGGAGTACGTGCACCGTGCGTGCACCTCTTCTCTTTGTGCACATCCCCCACCTACGTGTGTGTGAGAGAGAGAGATACAAACCTAGAGAAATGGCTTGTGCGGAATAACTACTCTTCATAAGCCATTGTAAGAGTGCACAAAATGGTGAAGGAGGAGATAGGGGAGCGGCAGAGGTGTGTGATTCTTGGCTGGCGTTTGGCCTCGTTTAAATAGGAGATTAAATAGATGGCCGACGGTAGGAGCTCGGCTGGCGTTGCGTTTAATGCCGGCCCGGTCATGAACGGACGTGTGTCAAGAGTGGGTTTCTCTACTTCCACACGAGCGGGTTTCATGGAGGCGTTTGAATGCGGCAAGGAGGCGTGTTCAGCCGGGCGTGCAGCGAGTGGTGCCCTCGACTCTGACGTAGGTCACCGCACCATTCTTCCACTGACGTGTGGGCTCTTTGGGTACATGGCCTGCATCACTACAAAAAAATACACTTCAGTGATGATACGTGTTTGTCACAGTAGGTCACTTTTTCGGTCATGCATGTACATCCATGACAAACTTATGACAGAATAAAGATAGTCATACCTGTGCTGTCGTAGAAGTGTTCCATGACATTACCAAAATTATCATCACGAAAGTGTCCACTTCCATGACGATATATCGCGCGTCATAGAAGTGCTTTCGTCAAGGGTGACCGACATGTGGCATCCACCGTAACGGAATGCCGTTAAGCTATCGGGTTCGGTTTTGGATCTGATAACCCGTTAACAGCCCCGACCAATGGGGATTTTCCACATGTAAAATCATCATTGGCTGGAGGAAACACGTGTCGGCTCACCGTTGGGATAGATGTCATCCACTCATTGGACCCAAAGCGCCTATGATACGTCGACACGTGGCACGGCCCAACAGAGGCCCATATAGGTTAAAAAGGTCGGCCCACTCAAAGGCCCATAGTACTTACTCAGGTACAAGTGGGCCAGCCGAATAACGACCTGCTTAATAAAGGCCCATTTATGGCCCGAAGCCAGATCTGGCCAGTTAATTGTTCGCCGAATATTTGGGCCCAATTACAGCCCAGTGACTTTCGACCTATTAGAGGCCCGATGTAGACATGGGCCCATTTCAGCCCGGTGTGACTTTCGGCCTGGGAATGGCCCGTGCTGCCCATGCGCCATATATGGTCCGACGGGACATCGGGCCCACTAACGGCCCGTGATAAAGGTGGCAACAGTTAAGCCCAATGTGACATGGGCTTGTTAAAGGCCTGTCGCATAATTCGTCCCATTGATGTCTGTACTAAGCTTTCGGCCTCTTAAAGGCCGATGATATCAGTGGGCCAACTAAGGCCCGAGATATGTTTCGGCCTGGTAACTGCCCGTGATATAACTGGGCCCAAAAAGGCCCGGTCTACATTTCAGCCTGTTGAAGGCCCATCGACGACTAGTGAAAATTGAGGCCCAATATGCATTTCGGCCTGCTAAAGGCCCATGGTTTCATCTGGGTCATAACAGGCCAGTACAATATTCAACATGTTAATGGCCCAACGCTACCTGGGCTAAACTAAGCGCTAGGTCCACAAAAGGCCCAACTAAAATATAGCCCGGTGTAAGTTGTGGGCCTCACACAAAGTGTGAAGGCCCCAATCATTCGGTCCCAAGAAAGATGCAGGCCAACCCAATTGTGGCCCGCTAAACACCATGCCCATTAGAGGCGAATGTTTCGGCCCGGTCGACTACATCTGTTTTTTTCAAATAGTGAATGATGGTAGTAACTAGTAGGAATTAAGAACAAACCTACTCTATACAATAAAGAAATTACGGCATAGTAACTAAGAATAAACCTACACTATACAATAAAGGATTTATGGTATATTACATCCACTAGGCATCGAAGTTCGCCACCAGTGATCATAAAGCGCAACGAAGAAGCAGATTACAAAAACTAGGCACCATTGCAGTGTAAGAAAATAATACTGAACCGAGACCACTTCTAAGACAGTTCAAGAAAGGTTAGCCTTGCGCGGGAACTGCTGCACAAGCTGCTGAGCAAGGCTGTGAGACCGGCCTAGCATGTTGGTCATAGCTTCCAGGTGTAGCTGTTTAGAGATGAGGTTCTCATTGGTGTTCTCCGCAATCTTTCTTACAGATAGGACTTCAAGTCAAAGTTGAGTTGTAGAATGCCTTTCTGCTAGAACATGGGATTGAAGAAGTTGAACTGATTCAGACAACGAATTCTATGAGCTTGTCTGACTGCTAGTCTCAAGTAACTTGAACACTGCATCAAGACAAGACTTTGGGGTTGTCTTGCTGTCTTCAAGATGTTTTGCCTTCTTTGCTGCAATATATGTTGGTTTTGTCGCACAACCTTCAGCAGACTTGTGCATGCCATCAGGCATATCACCCTGAAACAAAGCAGAGAGATGACAGGTTTTGCACGTGTATAATTAATAATTAAAGATGATAATTGTGCTGTCAATTCCATCCAATTTCAAATGAGAAAATAAAGAGTAAGTTCAAAATATCATAGCATAATTTGGCATTGTTCATAATGCAGGGAGCTTCACCACACTACTGGATTACCATGTCAACATAACAAGCATAGATGAAGGGCAAAGAAGATCATTGTATCTATTTTGGTTAATGTGCATGGCATGTTGTTCATATCATCAACCACATCAGTAAGATAAAAACAGGAGATGACAAGGTGCAAACATGGGCTGCTTCACCACACACTGGATTATAGATCCACAAAAACAAGCATACATATAGGGAGTATTGAGTAATGTGCATGCTATGAATAAGGAATTTGGTTTTACAAGTAAAACTTAGAACTTACGGTTCTTGCGAACATGCATTTTGGTACAAACAACAAACTAAATAGCAGTAAACGAGAGGGAGTATGAGCAAATTAAACATGAGTTGAGGATAAAGGCTTTAGAAGGACTGATTTACATTAACAGTTAACACCGTCTTTGTAATGCCCTTCTCCATTTCAAGGGAAGGATAACTCAAGAATTTCAGCACAGAATCTTCTTCATAAGGATTGCCTGTACTCTACATTTTGTAGAGAGTAACTATAGATATGATAATACCAGAAGGGATAGAGGATAATGAAGATAAGATGTAGATTGATGCTACATAATCAACTACCAATCCCTAGAAGTACAAGCATTACAGGACAAAATGTACTGACAAGAGCAATGGGCTACACTTCTGCACTGGCATTGTCTATGTATTCTAATTTTTGGTAAGATTAAATATAGATCTGATCTTTTTTAGTAAATGGTGGGCAAGGGAGATAAGATGCAGAATGCTACACAATGAACCAATCCCTCTTCCCATAATACAAGAGTGTTTTGAACACTGGTGTACTTACAAACATTCTTATATTATGGGACGGAGGGAGTAGCTGTTAATGTAAGTGTAGTGATAGACGACATTCAGTCCTTACAAGAGTACTGAAGAGCTAAACCTCTTCAAAAGCATTGGGTTGATTCTAAATTTATGTAAGAGTCCATACACATCTTATAATGTCCACCAAATGGACCATAACGAGGCTAACATGTGCAGTGATGCTACATAATCAAACAGTTATGAAAGTAAGTATAACAGGGCAAGAGGTACTCACAAGAGCAATGCAGTGTGCAATATAGTTGCGAGATTCTGTGGTCCCTTGAGAATGAATGTTCTTGTGCTAACTGTCTACGTACAAGTGAGACATTAAGGCAATTGCAGAAATGTAGTACAAATTGTGATGTGATATCATAGATAGTACCTTACGCTGCAGCTGAGACCAATGTGTAACAAGATTATTCTAGTCACCATCGGATAAATGTAGCATCAGAGACTTTACAGAAATTTCATTTAGAGGCTAGCCATCGAAGTGCTCTTGCCTCAGGTAGGAACGATACTTCATCAATGAGTGCTTGAAAAGCGCAACCAACCCTTGCTCGTCTTCACAATCCAGTTTGGTCCTCGCCCATTTAAAAGAATGAAATCTTGTGTCTTCTATTAGCAGAAACATATGCAGTAATGACCATGAATAACATTAGTACATTACTTACACGTAAGTTGCGGAGGAAGACTGGAAATTGTTCTGTGTCTGTGGTATAATCTTTCCATGAAGGAAAGATGCGCACAAAGTTCCTGACAACAATATAAGCTTTGTCTTCTAAACTGGGAAGAAATGGAACAGGGGTCCTATTTGCTGCGATTGGGGCTCTCTCTGGTTCGAAAAGGGATTTGGCAACTGGATTTTGGTGTACTCTTTGCTGGAATGGGGTTTTTGCGTGGTAGAGCTGGTGCTATGTCAACTGGCATAATCATAATGTTTGCTACAGTTGGGGTCTGCTGAGTTAGGGCATCAGAAATGACCAATGTAGTAGGGCTAAAGTCTGCTAGACTTGGGGTGTTTTTTGGGTTAGGTGATATTGCAACTACACCTAATGGGCTATTTGATTTATCAGGTGCCACTACCTTTTCCAAATACTTTGCTTATGCTCCTCCATGATCAGCAATCACCCTAATCCTTTTGAACGTCTGATACACAAGAACATCATTTGAATGGATAAATATGGTATGATGACAGATGGAATATGTACTGAAAATGGATAGGCATGCCGTATTCACATACATGATGTGTAAACTAAGCTAATGGCAGTTCAAGAAACTAGAAGCAATGCAAAGCATCAGTTGCAAGATATGTGTGACAAATATAACCTTGGAAAGTTAGAGCAAGCACCTTGATGGGTGAATATGATAGGGCATCTTCCTCTGACTCCTCCACTAGGGAGCTACATTGACTAAGGTCTCCCTCTAGCTCAGAATCACTGTTAGGATCATATTCCGAGCATGAATCTATAGGTGGAGAGCGTTTGTATTGCATTGCATCCATACTTGATTTTAGTCCCTTAATGCCAAGTTTGACAGCCATGGCATTGTTCTGCTTTATTCTTTTAATGCACGCAAGCTCATAATCATTATGATGCTGTTCAGAATCTGCGATTCATGAAAACATAAAAGTAGTCAGATTATCTATGGAATGCATTGCGGATTCAACTCGAAGAGTGTCTCCCTATAAACCCCTTCATATGCAATGTTCACCCCCCAACCGTGCTGACCAGACCACACATAGAAAAACAAACCACTTATGTCTCTATAACAGGCAGACACACATTTCAAAACTGAAGTAGGAACATTAGAATTATATGAAATTCGTATTTGAACAAATAAACGAAGGAATTATGAGTGGCATAATGTTTAGCTTCAAGGGTGGGGTGTTGGTAGTGCGACACAAAGCAAGTAGGCAGATTGTATTCCATGTAAAAGATCGAAGCCTATGTAAAAGCTGGAAATGACACGTTCTTTCTATGCAATGCAGTGTTCCTTGCCCACACATGATGGGAGAGATCACATAGAGAAATACTATTGACTCATGTCTACGGTTGCAGTATTTAGAAACAGGGTGGTCCACCCTAAAAAATATTGACAACAAATATGACAAGGCAAGCATAGATGTAGTGAATCAATCATTTACTTGTGAGCTCACTAGGAAAAGTATGCAGAATTGTAAATGCAGTAAGAGACCGTCCAAAATATGAATCAAGAAGTTTGTCTAGCACTTATTGTTTTCAACTAATCAACGTGAATAATTAGATAATATATCGAATGAGTAAGAAAGACAAGTAAAATTTTCAACAAACTTGTCTTGCAGTAGTAATCTGGGTCAATGTCACTACGACCAACAATCAAAAATGACTAGTGTCTGTTCCTAGGTCCGGAATTTTGAAAATCCTATGAACTTTACAGGTACTAAAGATTACTGAAATACATCTGAACCATTAAGTGTAGGTAGCACTGAGCGCACAACAAACCCTAATGACAATCCTGCGTAATGAGTAATGAATCAGTTAGAAAATGGGTGATGAGGAGTGGCTGCTGAGTGTTGAGGACTTATCTTAGGATAAATCGGGTTGGCTTAGTGGGTGATGCATGCCTGAGCCCTGAACGGACTGGGAAGGTAGGCACGACGGCGCACCCGGCAGCGGTGACACTGTTGGGCGAGCAGCTCCTGACCTCCTGTTAGTCCAACGTCTCCTCCTAGAGTCATGCCGTCTGGGGACGGCAAGTCACCGGCGAGGCAGGCGGCTGGGGGTGAGTAGAGATCGGAAGCATGCAGCAGAACAAAGGGGAATCGGGGCCTGGGACGACCCAAAATCCCAGGGTGGGCCGGCCCACCATGGGCACCCTATAGAGATACACACCCGAGCGACGAACATGCATTTTCAAAACTAATTTAGGAACATTTAGCTGACCAATTAAATGAATCTGTTTTAATAATATCATATTCATATTTGAACAACTAAGCGTGTTTAGCTTGATGGGTCAAGCAGTGCTATTATGACACGAAGCACGCATTCTGATCGTATAGTGATCATAAAAGTGGGAAACCATAGAAATGATATTTAGCAGCCATTGTTTGCTTTGAACTAAGAACTAAATTCTAAGAGCTGAAAAGGAAGTAGAGTAACCAAGTTAAGATCTATTTTCTGGTTGAGATCAAAAATTTAAGGAGATATGAAGTACCACCTCTCTTGCGGCGCCGTGTAGGCATCAGGGGTGCGATGGCTGTCGGTGGCGTTGAAGCAGATCTGCGATGGTAGGCTGGTGCATCGGGGGATAAGTCCCGTTGCGGTGGAAGAGAAGGTCGTGTGAGCGGCCCTCGCAAAGAGGACGATGGCGCCGATGAAGCGAGAGGACATGAAGCAAGGCTCTTGGTCCGTCGCCGTGGATGAGAAACATCCATCTCTAGCAGTGGATGCCGCGGTCTTGGTAGGCGCTCCGGCATGGTGGAGGACGGTGGCGATGGATGTGGTGGAGGACGGCGGCGATGGATGTGGTGGAGGACGGCGGCGATGGATGGGTTGGCGGACGGAGGCTGGTGTGGGGATGGTCTTCTAGCGCGGATGGTGTATGCATAGGAAAATGGAGGGAGAGGTACGGGGAACCATGTTTTTGGGACGCGCCCATCTGAAATATGGGAAAGTTAAGAACTTAGCCCTCGTTTAAAATTTTGACGTCTCATCGGTTGGGGATACGACGGTAATCTCGCATCTCGCCAATATTTGCCCAGAGCGATGTCGGGCGAGGAGAGGGTGGTTGGCGCCCATGGTTGGCGCCCACGATGTATGAATGGGGCTGACAGGTAGGGCGATGGATGTGAAGTTACAAACCTGCCCCTATTGAAAATATTTGCCTACATCGATTTCAGCTGAGTCGAGTTTGGTTTGCCGCCCATAGTGTATGAATGGGGAAATGGAGGGTGAAACAGAGGTCTTTTGGACGAGCTTGAATCAAATGTGTTTTGCCGCCCATGTTTGGCGCCCACCATGTCGGAATGGTCTCAGAGGCGGTCGTGTCACGTCTTATTGAAGTTACTATCCCACCCCTATTTAGAGCAGTGGAAATCGGGCCGACGGATTGTCCGTGTAATGGGTAGACAGTAATTTCCATCTCCCAAACACTTGGCTTCGGGCAGCTGACATGGGAGTGGACATTTTGCCGCTTCTTTTGAATTTGGGGACAATAAGCATCCACGTTTACCCTAGCAACTAAATTCGAATCCATTTTGTATTCCTATACGAATCTTTATAAATCATATTTTGGGACAATAAGCATCCACGTTTACCCTGGCAACTAAATTCGAATCCAGTTTGTATTCCTATAGAAATCTTTATAAATCATTCTATGTGTTTTTATATATATTCAAAATGACAACAAAGATGTATTCCACTGTCATATATGAATATGGTTTACAAATGCCGATACTCAAATTCAGAAGCTATAATCTAGTTTAAGGTGAATTCGAATATTTGGAACACTTCATGTCCAACTCAAATGTCACACGCAACATAATGTGTACTCCCATTTAGATATGTACATAAGCAATGTATCAATATTCAAATACTGAGTGAATCAACCAACAATGTATAGAACTAATAGACATATAAACACTTATAGATTATATGGCACAATAATATCAACTAACATACATAAGCCAGGCCGCTGTACTTTTCTTTGCTACAACAGCATCCTTTTTTTAACCAAGCTACTATAGCATCTTGGCCCTTTCCGATGTGTGCCACTTATGGTCCATCTATACTACTATTATTGCTAAATGCACATTCAGCCCGATTGGCATATTTGTAGGTCTAGCATAGCAATCAAAATGAAATGTCTCCGAGTCTTATCAGTTAATATAGATTTGTGCTCAAATAAAATTACAAACCAAAAAACAAAAAACAAAAAACAATTATTACATGATCTCTAAAACAAATGGTTTGATTGATTACATGAACAAACAACACAAATGTTATTCAACGACCGAAAGAACATTTCACCTATGATTTACCAAGTGGGAATTTAATTTCCTTTTTCCTTCAGGACCTTAACAATGTGGCCAGTCTCACTTGCTTCGTTTTTAAATCCACCAAATATTTAATGGTTGTCTTGAGTACTGCTACTGATTGTGTTGTTTGCTTCCTCAACATGTCAACTTCATCTCTAAGTGCAGCAGCAGAATCTCTTTCTACCACTAGTTTAGCCTCTAGAGCATCAACAGTTGGCAATTCATAATGCACGATTGGGCCGGTGCCACTGCTGTGGGATGATACAACGTCCATGGTGACCTCGCTCTTTGATCTTGGGCTAACCTATTTTGCCATTAAAGTTCCGATTGGATTCAGAAAAGTTGAAGTTAGCAAAACATCTCAACTGGGAGTTATAACAACAAACCAGTTAAACAAACAAGGAATTAAAGAGTTTCAATTCAATGCTGAAAAGTAGTTATTGACATCATTGTAACCCATTGTTGTAGCAGCAAAGCAGTTAAACAAACAAGAAGCTATTTAAGTTCAGGCAAACATGTAATTCTTAATAGTAAGTATCAAACACATAGATAGGTGCAGTCTATAATAGGATTAACAGGCTGTGGCATTATGTAATCAGTAGCAAACTAAATTAAGCCAAGCAACGTAATTGAACAATTTTGCAATAAGTGGCTCACTAAAATTCCGAGAAGCAGGTAACTGAACTTACGCTAGTTCTTTGTACAGGCACACTGCAACTTCTTTTTCGCTTACAAGGTTGTACGAAGGAGTCCATGGCATCAATTGCCTGGATACACAGTCCCAATACTTCTTTCTTCCCACACTGCATTGGTAAGTCGAATGGTTAATCTGGTAAGATGGTGCGTCCTTGATATGTTATATGAGGACGTGTAGTCAGACTAGTTGTAGCGGCACACATCACACTGGCTTTTACTGTATATTTCATGGGATTACTTTTGGCATATCGAGATCTAAGAAATCTACAATAGGATGAAAAGACTGGCATCCTTCACATCATTGGCGAACTCAGTTCATAGAAAAAAGCAATTCAACCATTCTGTGGGTAAATCAAAAGCGCCACTGGAATATTTTTCACTACCCCTATCATACACGTAAAAAGGGGCGATGCCGCCATAGGGGCTGGTATGGGCGGCCGCCTCGGGTGGCTCGAAAGTGTGCACCTAGTTTGAGTCGTCTAGGTTGGCCCAGGCTAGTTTTGTTCGTCCCAACGCACGAGCAGGCAATGTAAAAAATAAAGAAAAAAAGTTTCAATTTGGATAGGCCAATAACATAAGTGAAAGGCAGGCCCTATAGCAGGCTCGCGGCCCAAACAAGTGCCTCCCATATCGATCGACAGCAGGAAAAATCCCAATTCATCCGCTCCAGCCTCCAGTCTGGTATGCTCCTAACCTAGCCGCCGCTGGACAGACCAACACAACACTTCCTCATGCCCTCGTTGGAGGGCTGTCGCCGGGCTTCAAGCGAACGAAAGGACAAGAAGATGAAGATCCACCCCTGGGTGTAGCCTGCGTGAGAGGCAGCGGCAGCAGCACGGGCATGGCATCGAGCCTGCACAAACGGACAGTCGCAGCTTGCAAGAGTAGCATGCGCAACGAGCAGGTACATCACATCCCTGATTATATCTAATTCAACTCTTCAATTTCGGGCCAATAGTTAAACCTGACGGTGTTGTAAAACTGATTGTATGTAGGGAATCTATGAGAAAATGAAACCAATTTCTACTTATTTGATAACTCCCCGAATCAATACTGAACTGACTGAATCTGATGTATCTAATCAAGTTTCCGGTGCAAACATCCAAGCTCATGTTGTTCTTGAGCCTGAAGTGTGTAATGAATAGACTGGTAATGAAGGATTTCATGCAAACATTTCACATGGTTCTGGTGATGAACATATAATGTCTAATGAGGCATCTAATGCAAGCATTTTGCAAGCTCCCATTGAAGGATTTAGTGTCTAATGATGATCTGCTATGTTGAGAGAGACATAAAGATTTGCAGGCATTGATAACAAGCAAATTATAGTGCATTTTCATGGCTTGAGGAAACGTCAAGGCCATCTACCAGAAAGTTCCCGTATCATGACAACGTAGCATAAATACTTTTCTAATCTATTATTTGAAACTATTGGCATACTTGTGCAGGAGAGATATATTGATATGCAGTTTGCACACTGGTTATAGGTGCAATTACACTTCGATATTTTCAGCCAGAGAACGAATAATTCAAGAAGGTACAAACCATGTTTGTAGTCCTTGTACACCATGTTGCATTTTGTGTTTTTTGGTGCTTGCATCATTTAGTGTTTATAATCTGAACTACTTTGGATCATTAGCTGGTTTTCAAAGTGCATGTAGCTTCACATTTCTCAAGTTATGTTGATTTCCGAAGTGCAAGTGCCTTCGTATTTTTTAAGTTAAATGTTCGCCCTTGGTAACTTGAATTCATGGATCTGCCACTGCACACAAACCATACATGAATGCTAGTACGTATTAAATGAAATGCAGGGACTTACGCTAGCTCATTGTACAGGCTCACTGCAGCTCTGCTTGCGCTTGGGATGTTCCATGTACAAGTCCATGTTACCACTTTCTTGGATGTGCAGGCCTTGTGCTCCTTGCATCCCCCTCTGCATTTTTTGACACGGCGAATGGATGATCAAATAAGAGGAATCAACCTTGCTGTTGTACCGAAGGACAGATACTTACAAGGTTATACGGGTGTGCAGGATGTGTACCAGATCCCGTAGCGCCGTCATGCTTCACTAAAAAATAGATTTGCTTGTTTCAGATGATATCTCTAGAAGAAATAAGAGTTAAAGTCAAAGTTGGATAGACGTGTAAGCTAAGAGAGCAGTGAAAGGATACCCAAACACCGTTGGAATAGTGCACAAGGGAGTGATGTGTGGATACCTAGTTCGGGCCAGCGTTTGGGCATGCTCGCCTAGCTAGAGTGCGGGACACTTCAGAGCCGTTGAGGATGCGCTGGCGTTCACTGGCCGCGCACGTATGCAGATCTTGAGTGGCAACAGAGCGCTACGATGCGGTGGACGAGACCGTTGGTGAAGCCCCAGCGGCCTCGGGAGGCGGAGGCGTGACGATGTGCTCGGTGAAGTAGCCCCGGTGAGCTGGGAGATGGCATCGGGGAAGCGCACCTGATGCGGTGGAAGTCGGTGTCTGTGAGGCACGTTGGTTGCGGCAGCCGACATTGTCGGTGGACCACCCGGTGCGGTGGACGAGGGCATAGATGAGGTAGCTCCGGTGCGGTGTTGAAGCACAACCGTCGTCTTCATTATCGTCGTCCGGCACAGAGGTGGGGAAAGAGACGAGACGAGGGGCGATTCGAACTTTTCTTGGGTTGGCGGCGAATTAGGGATTTGAGCAATCTGGGCGCGGAAGGGGATGATGGAGAAGGGAGATTTTGCAGGGCTGGAATTGGGGCCGCCAGATATTTCAATCCGAAACATGGAAGCACAAACTTATTTTGTCGTCGTCCTTTTGGGGGGGGGTGGCTGGGTGCTACGCATCCGTCCGACACACACGACCACCACGACATGACCCTGGTGCGCCTACATTTGAGAATGCAAACGAATCTTCTTTCATTTGCAAACGAATCTGTATGTATTACCATGCCCGTGTTTTCCTTGCAATAATTAGTCATTCGAAATGAGATACTATAAATTAATTAATGAGGAGTTATTTGAAAAAAATTAAAACGGTATCAACGCTAACGTGGATTAGAGTGTGTGTCACATAATTAGTTATTTGAATTAGAGTGTATGTCACATAGAGATCTCCAATTCTAATGTGGATTTCGCATTTCACTATATCCATGCTAATTTTTTGATACAAATTCATATGTATATGATGAAGACCATGGTAGTGAGAAAACTTTTGGATGGATTCAAACATATGACCTACAAAATAGCACAATAAATCGAGTCAATGTCAACTTTTCGAAACCTAGTGCGGCACAAATTCGAAATAATTACCCATATGCATGGTCCTCAGTT
>NC_041392.1:220547722-220578739 GCF_002162155.2 Triticum dicoccoides | reverse complement strand
CCCGCACACACGCTACATACTTCATGTATCGCTCAATCTTCCTCTCCAAACCACCTTAGGAAGCTATCGGTTTCCAACACACATCCATTCTTTCTCTCCATGTTTCGATCTCTAACTCTCTCAACACCACGACCCCCTTTTTCCACTCTGTTACGAAATGTATTTACCTCACACACCCGCCATTGCACCCCATGCCGAGCTCTCCCTCTCTCCCTCTCCCTCTCACCCTCTCGCGCTAAATACATGCATTGCCTATCTAGCCCCCAACCTCTCGTGCACACGCACACACATTGTCTATCTAGGTTACTCCCTTGAGACTGTCTCACTCTTTCTTTCTGTAACGCCCACAATGCATCTATATCTCCCATGTGTCGAACCATGACTTAGAGGCATAACCGCATTGTAAGCAATGTCGCAAGTGGGGTAATCTTCACACAACCCATGTACTGAATAAGAAAAGAGGTACATAGTTGGCTTACAATCGCCACGTCACACAATGCATAAATATAACATTACAATCATCCGGATACAATCAAGGTCCGACTACAGAACCAAAAGAAAGACAACCCCAAATGCATAATGTCCCCGATCGCCCCAACTGGGCTCCACTACTCATCGTCTGGAAAGGAAATATAGTATCGTCCTGAGTCCTCATTGAATTCCCACTTGAGCTCAGTCGAATCTCCTGGAGCGGTATCATCGGTCCCTGCATCTGGTTTTGGAAGTAATATGTGAGTCACGGGGACTCAGCAATCTCACACCCTCGCGATCAAGACTATTTAAACTTATAGGTAGGTAAAAGGTATGAGGTGGAGCTGCAGCAAGCACTAGCATATATGGTGGCTAACATACGCAAATGAGAGCGAGAAGAGAGAGGCAAGGCATGGTCGAGAAACTATGATCAAGAAGTGATCCTAGAACAACCTACGTTCAAGCATAACTCGAGACCGTGTTCTCTTCACGGACTCCGCCGAAAAGAGACCATCACGGCCACACACTCTGTTGATTCATTTTAATTAAGTTAAGTTTCAGGTTTTCTAAACCGGACATTAACAAATTCCCATCTGCCCATAACCGCGGGCACGGCTTTTGGAAGTTCAAATCCCTGCAGGGGTGTCCCAACTTAGCCCATCACAAGCTCTCACAGTCAATGAAGGATATTCCTTCTCCAAAGACAACCCGATCAGACTTGGAATCCCGGTTACAAGAAATCTCGACAATGGTAAAACTAAACCAGCAAAGCCACCCTAATGTGCCGACAAATCCCGATAGGAGCTGCACACATCTCATTCTCAGGGCACATAGAATTGTCCAAGGTTTCGGTAGGCCAGCCCAGAGTTGCCCCTGGTGGCCACCGATAGCTGACAGGTTGGACCAACACTCAGACCAACACTCAGAGTCCGCGGAACCCAAGGGAAAAAGAGGCTAGGTGGCAAATGGTAAAACCAATGTTGGGCTTTGCTAGAGGAGTTTTATTCAAGGCGAACTGTCAAGGGGTTCCCATTATAACCCAACCGTGTAAGGAACGCAAAATCAAGGAACATAGCACCAGTATGACAGAAACTAGGGCGGCAAGAGTGGAACAAAACACCAGGCATAAGGCCGAGCCTTCCACCCTTTACAAAGTATATAGATGCATTAAAGTAGACAAGATATAATAGTGATATCCCAACAATAAACATGTTCCAACAAGGAACAAACTCAAATCTTCACCTGCAACTAGCAACGCTATAAGAGGGGCTGAGCAAAGTGGTAACATAGCCAAACAACGGTTTGCTAGGACAAGGTGGGTTAGAGGTTTGACATGGCAATACGGGCGGCATGATAAAGCATGTGGTAGGTATCGTAGCATAGGCATATCAATAGAGCGAGCATCTAGCAAGCAAAGATAGAAGTGATTTCGAGGGTATGGTCATCTTGCCTACAAAGTTATCCGAGTTGATGTTAGCTTGATCCTCGTAAGCGTACTCAACGGGTTCCTCGATCACGTACTCGTCTCCCGGCTCTACCCAAGCTAGAACACAAGAAAAGGGAGACACAATCAACCATGGTGCAATGCGCAAGCAACATGATGCAGAACACGTCATGATATGCGGGATGTGATATGCGATGCATATGCATGTTTCGGAAAAAAATATTGAACCAGGCCTCAACTTGGAAAACCAAGAGTGCCACTGGAAAGATGAGTTGATTTCAGTCTAAATCGATATAAGGATAACCGGAACCGGGTGCACGGTTTGCAAATGACAAGCAAAATAAATATGGCACCGATCTATGATTAACAGCACGAGGCCATCTAAATGGATCAAGAACAACAAGCTACTGCACTCTAACATGACAAAAAATCACATGGCAGTGATCCACTCAAGATGCTTGACAAATGATGAACACTGAGCTACGGCTAATTCACTCAATAGCATGTTCAAACAAGCATGTCAAAAGTGCTAAAGATATCAGGTTACAGACTTAGTGAAAATAACATGTCAGGAATTTAACATCAGGAAGCAATGTTTAGAGCAAGATAACAACATGCTACAGGAACATATCAAGGCAAAGCAAAGCATGGCATGAAGCTACTCAAAGCATACAACAAAAGTCCCTTACTGACCATAAGCCAAAAGGGATCAGAAAATACAATGGCAACCATGTGAACATAGCAACTTTCGTTAACAGATTCAGACTTAGACGAAAACTGGAACATGGCAAAACAGATTCACGTAGGCATGTTTACGAGCTCGATGCACTCACCACAAGGCATGGCATGAGAAACTAAGCATACACCCAGCAAGTAGACATGGCATAGAAGCTAAACATGGCAAGAACAACCTCATAGCATGCACGGATCAACTACAACAACCTCGGCAAAATCGCTTAACATGTAAACAATCTGCTAGGAACATTTTATAGCAAAAGTAGAGCTCGATTGAGTCAAGCTAGGTTGCTCCATAATTGCAAACAAAGACATGGATGGATAGAGCATAACAATATCTCAAAATGCTCCTTACTGAACATGCTCAAAAGAGGCATGGATCACTCTGTAGCAACAAGAATACATGGCATAAAAATATAATCAGCGAAAAGACTTGGAAGATTTCTAAGTCCCTGAAATCAGCAACTTTACGAGAGCTACTTTGCATGCTTGTGCTAGTCACCACAGAGATCACAAAAATGCATGGCATACACCCTTGTAAAGATGGCATGGCATACTACAAAACACATGTAGGGCTCAAGTTCATAGGAGGCACACATCAATCATGGGAAAAATGACAAATGTCCAATTACTGATAAGAATCTGAAACTAACATTACATATCACTCTTGCAACAGCATTTAGGGCATTAAGATGAACTCAAATGAAGATGGTGAACTGAGATGAAATGAAGTACTCGTCGAGAAGAACAATTTGATATGCTACACGCCCAAAACGGAGCCACGGATGCAAAGTTATGGCATGATGAAAAATGCTAAAAATTACTAAAACTAGGGCAAAAGTCAACCCTAACGGATCTGGATCTGGATCTGCACGCTTCCCGAGGACGAACTCGAGCTCGCCGGAGTCGGGCCAGAACTCGCCGGAGTCTTGTCGGAGAGGAGGAGGCCGGGCGAGGTCGGCGCCGGCACGGGGCGGTCGGCGCCGGGGCGGCGCGGTTGAGGCGAAGCAGGGTCAGCGATGGAGGACCGGCGACCGGGCGGCGAGGTGGCGGTCGCCGGTGCGGCGGCGAAGGTGGAGCAGGGCGGCGCGGGCGGTGAGGTGGCGGCGCGAGGCGGCGGGGCGCGTGCGCGTGCTCGTGGAGGGCCCGCGGCGGGCTTCAGCGGGCCAGCGGGGCGGCGAAGTGGGCGCGGCAGCTCGCCCTGTCAGGAAGCGACACGTGGCGGCAGACGGCGAAAACGGACACGTCCGGCCGGCCGGTTTTCGTCCGGCGGCGGAGAGGGAGTGGGGCTAGGGTTAGGGATCTGGAAATTTCGGAGGGGGTCTATGTTTCTAGGTAGAGGGAGCTAGGAGGCTCCAAATTGAGCACGGTTTGCAGCCACACGATCGTGATCGAATGACCTAGATGATGGAGGGGTTTTAGGTTGGTTTTGGGCCACTTTGGAGAGGTGTTGGGCTGCAACACACACGAGGCCTTTACGGTTCCTCGGTTAACCGTTGGAGTATCAAACAAAGTCCAAATGGCACGAAACTTGATAGGCGGTCTACCGGTAGTAAACCAAGGCCTCTTGGCAAGTCTCGGTCCAATCCGAGAATGTTTAACAGCCGCACACGAAAAGAGGTAAAGGGGGACACCGGAGGACATAGGAGCGTCGTAATGCAAAACGGACAACGGGGAAAATGCTCGGATGCATGAGACGAACACGTATGCAAATGCGATGCACATGATGACATGATATGATATGCATGACAAAGACAAAAGCAACATGAAGACGAAAACCCGACAACAAGGAAATAGCATTACTTAGTGTCAGAAATGGCAAGAGTTGGAATACAAATATGTCAGGTTACATACGGGGTGTTACAACACTCCACCACTACGAAAGGATCTCGTCCCGAGATCTAGGACTGGAAAAACTCCGGGTACTCAAAACGGAGGTGGTCCTCGCGTTCCCAGGTGGCTTCATGGTCGGAATGATGTGACCACTTCAATTTCAGGAATTTGATAGACTTGTTGTGAGTCTTGCGCTCAGTTTCTTCAAGAATAGCAACGGGGTGCTCATGATAAGACAGGTCTTCTTGGAGATCAATCTCTTCGAAGTTGACGGTGCGGTCTGGAGTCTTGAAACACTTGCGAAGCTGAGACACATGAAACACGTCATGCATGTTTGCAAAGTTGGATGGAAGCTCAAGTTGATAGGCGAGATCGCCTCTTTTGCCGATGATCTTGAAAGGACCCATGTATCTCGGGGCAAGCTTCCCTTTGATACCGAAGCGACGAGTACCTTTCATTGGAGAGACATGGAGGTAGACATGGTCTCTGATCTCAAAAAGCCAAGTCATGATGTTTTCTATCATAGTAACTCTTCTGGCGCGATTGCGCGGCTTTGAGATTTTCATGAATGACTTTGCACATTTCTTCAGCCTTTGTGATCAAGTCATTGCCAAGAAGTTGGCGTTCACCAGTCTCTGACCAGTTTAGAGGAGTACGGCACTTTCTTCCATAGAGAATCTCGAATGGGGCCTTGCCTGAACTCGCTTGGAAGCTATTGTTGTAGGAGAACTCGGCATATGGAAGACAATCTTCCCATTTCATACCGAAAGAAATAACACATGCCCTGAGCATATCTTCAAGAATTTGATTGACTCACTCGACTTGGCCACTGGTTTGAGGATGAAAGACTGTGCTGAAGCGAATGTTGGTGCCCATGGCCTTTTGAAAAGAATCCCAGAACTTGGAGGTGAAGATGCTCCCACGATCTGAAGATATCAACTGCGAAATGCCGTGCAGAGAGTCAATCCTGGAGGTATATAGCTCTGCCAACTGAGCTGTTGTGATAGATTCTTTGATAGGAAGAAAATGAGCCACTTTAGTGAGTTTGTCGATGACAACAAAGATAGCATCATTGCCACGCTTGGACTTGGGAAATCCAGTCACTAAGTCCATCTCAATATGATCAAACTTCCATTCTGGAATGGCAAGAGGTTGGAGGAGACCAGCTGGCCGTTGGTGTTCTGCTTTCACTCTTCTGCAGACATCACATTCGTTCACGAACTGAGCAATCTCGCGCTTCATTCGAGTCCACCAATACGACTGCTTGAGGTCATGGTACATCTTTGTACTTCCAGGGTGAATAGAGAGGAGTGAATTGTGAGCCTCGTTCATAATGACTTTACGAAGGTCACCTTTAGGAACAACAATGCGATCCTCGAAGAATAGAGTATCCTTGTCATCAAGACAATAGCACTTGTACTTGGGTTGACTCTTGGCAATCCCAATCTTCACCTTCTTCACGATGGCATCAAGAAGTTGAGCCTCACGAATCTGATCTTCCAAAGTAGGAGAGACTTGGAGGTTGGCAAGGAATCCTTGAGGAACAACTTGGAGATTAAGTTTGCGGAAAGCTTCACAAAGCTCCGGTTGATAGGGCTTGATGATCAAACTGTTGCAGTAAGCCTTCCTGGTCAATGCGTCAGCAATTACATTGGCCTTGCCTGGAGTATATTCGCTACTCGAATTATACTCTTGCATCATTTCGACCCAACGAGTCTGCCCAAGGTTGAGGTTTGGCTGAGTGAAGATGTACTTGAGACTCTTATGATCAGTGAAGATGTCCACTTTCCTTCCAAACAAGAGATGTCTCCATGTTAAAAGAGCATGGACAACTACCGCCAACTTGAGGTCATGAGTGGGGTAGTTCTTTTCATTGGGCTTCAACTGGCGAGAGGTATAGGCCACAACTCTCTTCTCTTGCATCAACACTGCACCGAGACCTTGAAGGGAAGCATCACAGAAAACCTCGAATGGTTTGGATTCATTAGGAGGAGTCAGAACTGGAGATGTGACTAACTTCTCTTTGAGGGTGTTGAAAGCGATGTCAACATTCAGGCGACCAGACATACTTCACATGCTTCTGGAGGAGGTTGGAAAGAGGCTTCGCGATCTTTGAGAAGTTCTAAATGAACCTTCGATAATAGCTTGCAAGCCCAAGGAAGCTGCGGAGTTGCTTCACGTTCTGAGGCGGTTCCCAATTCACGAATGTAGACACCTTCTCAAGATTAAGAACTATGCCCTTGGCGGAGAAGATATGCCCAAGGTAGAGAACCTCATCGAGCCAAAACTCGCACTTTGAAAACTTCGCATAGAGCTAATGTTCTCTGAGTTTATCCAACACCAATCTCAAATGCTTTGCATGATCCTCCTTGTTCTTTGAAAAGACCAAAATGTCATTGAGGTAGACCAAGACGAAGTCATTTGTGTAGGCATTGAAGATGAAGTTCATCATGTGAGAGAATGTTGGAGGAGCATTGACGAGGCCGAAAGACATGACAATGTATTCATATGAACCATAGCTTGTTCTGAATGTTGTCTTGGGTATATCTTCTTCACGAATGCGAATCTGATGATAGCCCATACGGAGGTCAAGCTTGGAGAATACTTGAGCACCTTTGAGTTGCTCGAAAAGCTCATTGATGTTGGGAAGTGGGTACTTGTTCTTTATGGTCTTCTTGTTCAATGGACGGTAGTCAACACAAAGTCGGTCCATTCCATCCTTCTTCTTGACGAAAAGAACACCACAACCCCATGGAGAAGAACTTTGTCGGATGAGACCCATACGCTCTTGAATATCGAGTTGCTTCTTGAGCTCCTTCAACTCTTCAGGTCCAAGCTTGTAAGGATGTTTGCAAACAGGTTCCATGCCAAGCTCAAGATCGATGAAGAATTCAAATGGCCGGTGAGGAGGTATTCCTAGAAGCTCTTCTGGAAAGATGTCTTGATATTCACAAACGAGTGGAATCTGAGAGATGGGATCCAACTCGCCCTTCTCATTGAGAGAAAACATTTGAATGGTATCATCATGAGTGGCAAAAACGATTACATCCTCAGACGAATGTGTCAATTGAATCTTCCTGGCAGCACAATCAAGCTGAGCCTTGTGCTTAGAAAGCCAGTCCATTCCGAGAATAAGATCAATATCCGAGTCACCAAGAACATTAGGAGAAGAAAAAAACTTATAGTCGCCCATCGTGATGGTAACATCCAGAACCATGGAGTTAGCGTTCATGCATTTACCCGGTGAGACAACTGCTAACGGACTAGGCAAAACTTGGAAAAGCAACTCATGCTTAGATGCAAATGGTCTCGAGATGAAACAATGCGATGCAGCAGTATCAAAAAGGACTTTTGCAGGAATATCGTTAACAGGAAGGTTACCCATGATCACATCTGACTAGTCCTCTGCCTAAGCTGCGTTCATCATGTTGACCTTTGCGAACTTGGGGTTATGCTTGACCACTGTGGTACTAGCAGATCTCACAGGAGTAGGAGGAGGAAGACGCCTCTGATTGAAGAATTTGTTGGCATAGTGACCCTTCTACTGACACTTGTTGCACGTGACCTCTGAGAGTGGACGGTGATACAAAGCACTTGATCTTGGAGCATGAGATGAAGTCTTGTTCTGAAAGCCTGGGTTGGGTGGGTGGGAAGATCCATTGCCACCTTTGCTCTTCTGCTGATAAGGCTGGCGAAACGGAGGAGGAGGCAACCAATACTTTTGCTGCTTAGTTGCCACTTGAGTTGAGGAAGAAGGAGTTGCATCCCTGACTCGTTTCTTGGAAGCATCGCACTTGAGCTGAGCAGTCTCTTATTTCAGTGCCATGTTGTAGAACTCATCGTACTTGTTCGGCTCAAAAAGCATGAGAGCTAGTTGAAGATCTTCTCCGAGGCCACCTCTGAACTGATAAATCATGCTCTTCTCATCAGGGACGTCTTGCTTAGCAAAACGAGCGAGCTTCTGGAACATGATGTTATACTGGCAAATAGACAAGCTACCTTGCTTCAGATTGCGGAACTCCTCATGCTTGCTCTCAACAACACTCAGAGGAATGTGGTGAGCTTTGAAGTCTTGACGGAATTCATCCCAGGTAATCACACGACCTCCTCTGGAATCTTTGTATTGCTGATACCACTCTACAGCTTGGTCTTTGAGTTGGAACGAAGCAAACTTGACAAAGTCCTCAGGCCTGACATTGCTGCACTTGAAATGCTTGCAGATATCCATGAGCCAATCATTAGGGTCTGTTGCCTCGACACAGTTACTGAAGGTATTTGGATGGTTAGCAAGGAACTGGTTGAGTGTAGCAAACTGATTCTGATTGTTGCCATGGCCTTGATTCCCTTGGTTGCGCTCTTGCAAGAGTTGCATAAGCATCTGCGTGTTGTCGTTGGTAGCGGCCATCACACCTTGCCATGCCTCCGGAGGTGGAGGTGGTGGCGGCGGTTTAGGATTCTGACGCGTTGGAGGAGCCATCCTGAAGAGGGTGACATCCGTTAGCATCTTGAAAGACATATATTCAAGCTGAATCAAATGGATCGAAATTGCAACATATAGTCTTAACATCCGAACAAGAATGAAGGAATGCATTCCAATTGAAATGGTCACACTTCCATAAATTGAGAAGCCACTTAGATAGAGGTAGATGAATAAAACAACAAGGTACGGACAAGAACATATACTTGGTAAGCATTACCCAATCACAAACCAAATATTCACGGAAGAAATACTAGAGCTACATGAATTCCCACCTATGAAACTCCCAAAATTCTCCCGGTTATGCAATCAGGTGTTGGGAATACAGGGGAAGCATAATATCTCACCCAAAGCTAGCAAATCCTACATCCAGTTGTATCCATCCTTCAACACATAACCAAGAAACCTTCGGAAACTATTTACCTCAACCTTCGAAAAGCATCCGTTATACGAGTTATGGCAATACTCCCGAACTCCCGCCCCAGTACTGGGTGGCGTCGAGGTTATCTCACCAACAACTGCATAAAAGAGATTTTCGATGTCGGCGAAACTCAGGTATTCCAGAATTGCAACGATAAAATTGTGATGACAACACCTCGGAGCTCAACTCCCCGGGACACTGCCACAACTCCTAAATGTCAGGAGGCACCAAGAACAATGTTCTCGTCACAAATCTATCAGAACGATTCCAAGATAACCGCGTGATCTGTCACACCCTAGCTAGTTCATGCATTAGAGTGATTGCATCATGTATAAATTTCCCAAAAAGATGAAATGGGGATGATAGAACCCCCAGCACCCCCTGGAACAACTAGGGTTTGCTAAAAACTTTTTCAATCAACCTGAAATGCCCTTCTAAAAAGTCCACCCTTTTTGTTTTGGGTTATAACCTTTGACAAAAATGGTGCACATTTTTCTAGGACATCTTAAGGTCATTGGCTTAATCCATATAGTATTTGCATTTGGGCATTTAAATGCTATAAAATATTTTAAATGCTCAAATAATTCTGGAAATAAGTGTGGGCTGTTGGAAATAATCTAAACAGAGCTTATAATTATTTTCAGGATTTTTGTAAGTGCCTAACTATTTTTAATAAAGCCACAAACTTACAGAAAAATAGAAAAAGAAAAACAAATCAAAGCAGAGACTTACCTGGCGCCCACCTGGCAAGCCCACCTACCGGCCCAGCCCAGCCACCGCTCCAGTGAGCTGCTTGGCTCGGCAGACAGGCAGCCAGGTGCTCGACGCCGGCACCAGCGCGCACCACACAGCTGCCCGCCGCCCTGCTTCCTCCCCTCGCTGTTCTGCCGCCCTGGGTCGGTCACCCACGCCTCCCCCGAGCTCGCAGACACGCCCTTTCCTCCCCAGCTCCTCTCCCTCGCTCTCCCGCACCATGGCCGACACTGCCACAACCGCACCGCCGTCGTAGTCGCGCTCTACGTCATCCCCGTGCCGCACCACCGTGTCCGTTCGCTCCGCCGTCGTCGTCTACGTCGAGCAGGCCGAGCCCCGAGCACAAGCACGCCCTGCACCGCCTCCACCGACCACGTCTTCGTTAACCACCGCCAGAGATCCCCTTCGCCATCACCGTCACAACAGGCCGTCCCGGACCTCGCCATCAACTCTGTTGCAACCGCCGTGAGCCTAGCTACCTCCCCACCCTCTCTGTTCCCTCTCTCGAGCCCTGTAGCGACTGCACATAGCTCACCCGCACGCGCCGCCGCGGAGATCATCGCCGACGAGGCTCCGGCCACCCAACGGCCGTGCCACCTCCTCCACTAGCCCTACCACACCCCAGGAGCTCAACGCACTAACCCACGTGCCTCTCCGTGCACCCTAGCGATGAGTCCGAGCTCACCCGAGCTCCAGCCGCCGCCAAACTCATCGCCGGCGTCTTTTCCGACCACCCCGAGCCCAAACACCACCACCACTAGACGCGGACGAGTCTCCTCGTCACGTAGAGCCTCTACGCCGCGCAAATTGTCGCCTGAGGGCGTTTTTCGAAGCCCTCCGCCGCGTCTGTCGTCGCCGGCGTCAAACCGCCGGTGAGTTGACCTCGTTTGACCTGGGGTTTAACTCCCTTGGGTAAATGATAGGTGGGCCCAGAGCCCTGCTAATTTTAGCTTAGCACTAATCAACTTTTAGTTAACCCAATAGGTCACTGACATGCGGGCCCAGGCCCCACTAATAGTTTAGTTAGTACTAACTTAACCCTGTTAATTAGTTGTTTCACTGACGTGTGGGTCCCAGCCGTCAGGTTTGACTCGGGCTGGCGCCTTTGACTCGCTGATGTCACAGTGATGCAGTGCTGAAGCAGTTATTTATTTTCTGGATTTATTCTTATATAGGAAATTCCAGAAAATAGCCAAAACTTCTAAAAATCATAGAAAATCAACCATAGGTCCAAATCAAACAAATTATATATGAAAAATGATCAGAAAAATTCAATCTTTCCATTTGTAATGGTTTAATGCATAACCAAACACTTTAACCTTGCTGTTTAGGTGAAAAAAGGTAATACACTTATAATGCATAAGAACTTAAGCTTCCATTTGAATCTTTGATTCAAATGGACCCATTTCAACTTGTTTCACATTGCATTAGGCAGGACACATCATTTTGCCATGTCATAGCATGCATCATACTGTTGCATATTGCCATGTGTTGATTATATTCTGTGTGTATTTCGTGGTAGGTTCTGCCTCCGAGGATATCTCCGAGTATCCAACTGAAGGGCAGTACCCTACTACCACTCCATCAGGCAAGCAGCCACATTGATCATATCGATACAATCCCATGTTCTCGCTTCTGCTCTCACTTACTGCATTAAGACAACAACGTTTCAAACTGCTATATGGTGTGGTAGTTGAACCCTTATCCTCTGCATGACCTGTCATTGCCACAGTAACTAGATGAAAACCACTAGCATGTATAGGAGTTGATTGAGCCATGTATGTGTTTCCTACCTTGCTATGCCTGCTATGCTTAGATTTGTGTCAAGTCTGGTTCATCTGGGTGATGGGCTAGAGTGAAATGATTATGTCGGTAATGTGAGGGATGTGTTGAACATGATTTGGTAAAGGTATCGATGAGAGGCCATGTAGGAGTACATGGTGGGTTGTTTCATTGAGGCCGCCTCTAAGAACTGAGATCTGTATGTGTTATTTAAGAACCAGCTACTACCATACATTGGGCCCGAAACCAATGGACCCTCTCGGCTTCTTATTCACCCTAGTACTCTGTCCAGGAGTTGCAATTAGTTTCTGGTGTTTGTAGGTTATGTGTTGGCGGCCGTGCGTAGCGCTGACCCTTGGGTGGGCTATGATGCGGTAGATACACCATGGCCAGGTATGCCAGGCGCCCGTTTGGCGTCTCGGGCCCTGTTCACATCGTTCGGGGCCGTATGTGGAAACCTCGGCCGGACTCCCTGCGGATGGAACCTGGATAGGCGATAAACCTGGACTAGAGACTTGAGTGTTTAGGTAGGCCGTGGCCGACACCCTCGTTGGGCTTCCGCTTGAAGGTTGCCGAGTACATGTCGTGTAAACGACGGTAAGTGGTGAGAGCGTGTATGAAGAAGTACACCCCTCCAGGGTTAACATCATCTATTTGAATAGCCGCGTCCACAGTAAAGGACTACTTGGTTGCCTATACAGTTTATAGACAAGTTAACGGTTACTACTAAAAGACTCAAGATAAGTGTGAGTACCGAGGATGGCCCTCTCGTAGGATGACGAGGGAGGATCCCTGGTGGAGTATTGTGTTGGTGATTAGTGGTCTCGTGTGCGAAAACTATTTTACTAGTGGTGTCTCATAGGATAGCTTAGCCAAGAGTCAAAGCTAGCTTGCTGCAATAACTCCACCACCTTCTTGAGAATGAGCATGTATAGTAGGTTTTGTTGTAAGACTTGCTGAGTACCTTTGTACTCATGTTTTCTTTAATTACTATTTTCAGACGACAACACCGCCCCCTCCGATGGGTTTTATATAGACCTCAACGTCGATGAGTAACTTGCCACCCAGGTGGTGATCCTGGCCATGGAGGGCCCTATGTAGATAGACAGGCTTCGA
Source organism: Triticum dicoccoides (assembly GCF_002162155.2). NCBI lineage: Eukaryota > Viridiplantae > Streptophyta > Magnoliopsida > Poales > Poaceae > Triticum > Triticum dicoccoides. Next base: position 220,565,707 of record NC_041392.1, on the reverse strand, counting down.
CAAGCCTTCTTCCTTTCTAGTGTCTGTACTCAGACTATTTGCTTCCGCATGTGCTTGTATGCTTGTATGACTTGAGTGTCGGGGCATGTGACCCCTACCTGTATGAACATGTTATGTATGGCTCTCTGGAGCCTTTAAATAAAGTACTTGGGTTGTAGAGTTTTGTTGTGATGCCATGTTGTATTTGCACATATCGAGCATATTGTGTGTATGATTGAAATGCTTGGTATGTGTGGGATCCGACAATCTAGTTGTTTATCCTTGGCAGCCTCTCTTATGGGGAAATGTAGTCTAGTGCTCTTCGAGCCATAGTAGTCCACTATAGCCCGGTTCACCGGAGTCCTGCTAGCCCAGCACTACTGCTCAGGACACTTGACTAGTCGGCATGTGTTTCACTTCATTCCTATGTCTATCCCTTCGGGGAAATGTCACGTGGTGACATTCGGAGTCCTGCCTAGCCTGCTACAGCCCGGGTTCCCCGGAGTCCTGTTAGCCCAGTGCTACAGCCCGGATTCACACGCTGTTGACCGACATGCTCGATGTGATTCATGTATGCGTGTCTCCATAGGTCTGTGCCGCTTTGGGTTCACGACTAGCCATGTCGGCCCGGGTTCTCTGTCATATGGATGCTAGCGACACTATCATATACGTGAGCCAAAAGGCGCAAATGGTCCCGGGCCATGGTAAGGCGACACCCATGGGGATACCGTGCGTGAGGCCGCAATGTGATATGAGGTGTTACCGGCTAGATCAATGTGACTTGGAATCAGGGTCCTGACATGATCCTAATTTTTTTTTGTGAAATTTGAGAAGAGAAGAGTCGAAACTCTATGTCAGGATGCCTCACCACAGCGACGAAGGGACTGAGGAGTAAAAAGAATCCTACTCTATGATATATATAAATCCTAAAAGACTCACAACATTTTTTCTAGACTCAACAACGCCAACGATTCGATCAAGAAGGGGGCTCCTAAGTCGGGGAAGGCTCTGATTACCAACTTGTAACACCCACGATGCGGCTATATCTCCCATGTGTCGAAGCACGACTTAGAGGCATAACCGCATTGTAAGCAATGTCGCAAGTGGGGTAATCTTCACACAACCCATGTACTGAATAAGAAAAGAGGTACATAGTTGGCTTACAATCGCCACGTCACACAATGCATAAATATAACATTACAATCATACAGATACAATCAAGGTCCCACTACGGAACCAAAATAAAGACAACCCCAAATGCATAATGTCCCCGATCGCCCCAACTGGGCTCCACTACTAATCGTCTGGAAAGGAAACGTAGTATCGTCCTGAGTCCTCATCGAACTCCCACTTGAGCTCAGTCGAATCTCCTGGAGCGGTATCATCGGTCCCTGCATCTGGTTTTGGAAGTAATCTGTGAGTCACGGGGACTCAGCAATCTCACACCCTCGCGATCAAGACTATTTAAGCTTATAGGTAGGTAAAAGGTATGTGGTGGAGCTGCAGCAAGCACTAGCATATATGGTGGCTAACATACGCAAATGAGAACGAGAATAGAGAGGCAAGGCACGGTCGAGAAACTATGATCAAGAAGAGATCCTAGAACACCCTACGTTCAAGCATAACTCGAGACCGTGTTCTCTTCCCGGACTCCGCCGAAAAGAGACCATCATGGCCACACACTCTGTTGATTCATTTTAATTAAGTTAAGTTTCAGGTTTTCTACAACTGGACAATAACAAATTCCCATCTGCCCATAAACGTTGGCACATCTTTCAAAAGTTCAAATCCCTGCAGCTGACAGGTTGGACCAACACTCAGAGGAGCCCAAGGGAACCCAAGGGAAAAAGAGGCTAGGTGCCAAATGGTAAAACCAATGTTGGGCGTTGCTGGAGGAGTTTTATTCAAGGCGAACTGTCAAAACGCAAAATCAAGGAACATAACACCGGTATGACGGAAACTAGGGCGGCAAGAGTGGAACAAAACACCAGGCATAAGGCTGAGCCTTCCACCCTTTACCAAGTATATAGATGCATTAAAGTAGACAAGATATAATAGTGATATCCCAACAATAAACATGTTCCAACAAGGAACAAACTCCAATCTTCACCTGCAACTAGCAACGCTATAAGAGGGGCTGAGCAAAGCGGTAACATAGCCAAACAACGGTTTGCTAGGACAAGGTGGGTTAGAGGTTTGACATGGCAATATGGGAGGCATGATAAAGCATGTGGTAGGTATCATATCATAGGCATAGCAATAGAGCGAGCATCTAGCAAGCAAAGATAGCAGTGATTTCGAGGGTATGGTCATCTTGCCTGCAAAGTTCTCCGAGTTGACGTTAGCTTGATCCTCGTAAGCGTACTCAATGGGTTTCTCGATCAAGTACTCGTCACCCAGCTCTACCCAAGCAAGAACACAAGCAAAGGGAGACACAATCAACCACGGTTCTATGCACAAGCAACATGATGAAAACATGTCATGATATGCAAGATGTGATATGCGATGCATATGCATGTTTCGAAAAAGAAAGATTGAACCTGGCCTCAACTTGGAAAACCAAGAGTGCCACTGGAAAGATGAGTTCATTTCGGTCGAAATCGATATAAGGATCACCGGAATAGGATGCACGGTTTGCAAATGACAAGCAAAACACATATGGCACCGATCTGCGATTAACAACATGAGGCCATTTAAATGCATCAAGAACAACAAGCTACTGCACTCTAGCATGACAACAAATCACATGGCAGTGATCCACTCAAGATGCTTGACAAAAGATGAACACTAAGCTACGGCTAATTCACTCAATAGCAGGTTCAAACAAGCATGGCAAAAGTGCTAAAGATGTTAGGTTACAGACTTAGTGAAAATAACATGTCAGGAATTTAACATCAGGAAGCAATGTTTAGAGCAAGATAATTGTCGGCGTTCTGGGAACGGGGGTCCCCAGACTTGCCTGCCTGCGGCCTGCAGCGTGGCTCAAAGGGGGACCCAGCACGGCCCATCTTCATCAACACAGACCCAAGACCCTCGCGAGGGGCCAAGCCTCGCGGGGCGGACGACACGGAGCTTCCTCAGGCACGGCCTCATCAGGCTGGCTCGCGAGGAGGCGGAGAGATCAAGGCGGGGTACCTCATGAGGTGCCTGTGACGCAAGCCATGACGACCAAGGGCACCAGGCGGGCGCTAGCCCGCGCAGTGTCCTCCTTTCCTCTTTGGTGCAAAGGGAGCAAGCGCAGGCGAGAGCATCAAGCAAAGGCACCCGTTTCGGTGCAACGAGACCAAGACCAGTCCAACGGCAGGGAGGAAGTCATTGTGGTGCCCAACATGGCGTCACCACCAGAGCTTTGTGCAGGCGAAGACTACTTTTTTCAGGATAGCTGGTACTAGCTGTCCCCCTTCAAATTAGCCCGCCATTGTTGGCTCCCTTCCCGCTCGATATTTGGGAAGAGGACCAGGGCCTCTATAAATAGGACTAGCCACCACAGTAGGTAGAGGTGGAGGATCGAGAGGTGATCGATCAGAGAGAGAGAGAAGGGTGAGTGAACTCCTCCTAGCAGTTCATCGCCCCAGCCAAGAACAGACCCTCGCGAGGCTGTTCTTCCTCGTATTGCTCATCATCATCAGCCCAAGAGGCAACCCACCACACCACACACTGGAGTAGGGTATTACACCACAACGGTGGCCCGAACCAGTATAAACCCCGTGTTCCTTGTGTTGTTCTTTCCTTAGCCTAGATCTTAGGGAGGCGGAGGGGTGCAGGTAGGTAGGAGGCGGAATCTCCGCGCGCACCCCAGTGTTCGAACCTCAAGGGTCTGCCGGAACCCGAAATCCGACATTTGGCGTGCCAGGTAGGGGTGCGCCGGAATTCGTCTTCCACCACCCCGTTCTCCTCCGACCATCGCGCCCATGTCTGACGCTCGTCGGGCCCACGCCGAGCGCCGGGCCGCTCTCGCTTCCTGCGTTGCCCAGACGGCTCCTGTCGGCGGGTGTCCTCGCTGTTCCCCATCACTTGCCGTCAAAGCCGCCACTGGCCCAGCGGGGGACGAGCAGCAAGCGTCGTCTCAGCATCCGTCCGTGCGGCAAGACGGCCGCACCGCTACTCCCTTGCTCACCCCAGCTGGTTCTTCGTCCCGCGCGCTTCACGCACCCATGGAGGCTCGAGCTGCGCTCATCGTGGCAAACGAGCTCCTGCGCTACCGTCCCGTCGACGACGTCTACGAAGAATGGCTCGACCGTGTCGCCGAGCTCGTCCGCGCCGCAAGGGGCTCTCCTGCGCCGTCCGCTCCGCTGCACCGCACCCCGCCCCGCGCGGGCGACGAAGCTCCGGCGGCGCCCCGGCCGCCTCCTCCTCAACAAGGTGCCATGGATCCAAGGCGTGTGGCCCCTGGGCGGAACCCGCTCCGTCAGGTGCCTGCGCGGCAAGAGCAGAGCTGTCAAGAAGTCCCTCGCCTGCAAGAAGCTGCCCGGGCGCTCCCTACTCTAGTGCGTCGCGACCATGCTCCTGCTCCCGCACGTCAAGACCCCACGCTGCTCCCAGCTGTAGCGCATGGGGACATGCAAGACCAAGCTCTCCGTCACCCAAGGCCTCCCGTGGCCACAGCAGGCTGCCGTGCCTTCACCACCGAGCTACGCAGCATCGCGTGGCCCGGCAAGTTCAAGCCAGACCGGCCTCCTTGTTACGACGGCACGGCCGACCCTACGGAGTTCCTCCAGCTCTATGAGCTGGGCATCGAAGCTGCCAACGGAGACGAGAAGGTCATGGCGAACTGGTTTCTCATGGCGCTCAAGGACGGGGCCTGCACCTGGCTCCTGAACCTGGCTCCAGGCACGATCTCCTCCTGGGACGAGATGCGCACCCGCTTCATCGCCAACTTCCAAGGTACTCGCGACCGGCCACCCGCCGTGAGCGACATGCGCCGCATCAAGCAACAACCCGGGGAGACCCTGCAGAAGTACATCCAGCGGTTGAACAACGCACGCCTCAAGATTCCCAAGGTGACCGAGGAGGCCATCATCTCAGCCTTCTCCGATGGCGTGCGCGATGTCAAGATGAAGGAGGAGTTGGCGATGCATGAAGACCTGTGCACTTCCTTGGAGCTGTTCAACTTGGCAACCAAGTGTGCCAGGGCTGAGGAAGGGCGTCTCTCCCTCCTTGAGCTGCCTGCCGCAGACCGAGAAGAGAAGAAGCCCAAGTCCAAGGATGTGAAGAGCAAGGGGGCCGCCGTGCTCGCGGCAGACCAGACACCAAGTGGGGCAGAGATCAGCCCGAACCTTCCAAGGGCAGTCGGTACTGTGTGTACCACGACCTCCACACCCACAACACCAACGAATGTCAAGAGCTCTGAGCCGTGCAAGAAGGAATGATCGGCCGTCACCCCGACCGCAGTGACCGGGGCTACGGTCGAGGAGGAGGAAGGAACGCAGGACGCTGGGAAGACCGTGGCCCGCGCCAAGGGTGGCGCGATCAACCTCGCGAGGATCGCTGGCAAGACCCGCCTCGCGAGGGAGACTGGAGGGATCAGCCTCGCGAGGATCGCCCGCAAGGCAATGCAGGACTCCCTCCGCTGCCGCTGCAGCCAAAGAGAAACGAGGACCGGCATCAGGACGAGGGGGCTGGGGGCTTCCAGGAGCCGCATGCGATCGCCTGCATCCTGGGCGGGGCTCAAGCCCCAGCCTCTCAACACATCTTCAAGAAGTTCGCCCGTGAAGTGAATACAGTCCTCCCCAAGCTCAAAGCCACGCGCCCTCTCAGGTGGTCGGCGTGCGCCATCACGTTCAGCTCAGCAGATCAGCTCAAGTGTGCGGCTACAGCCGGAGTCCTCCCGATGCTTTGTGTCCCAATCATCAGCAACGTGGTGGTCACCAGGACCCTCATCGACGGCGGGGCAGGGCTCAACGTCCTGTCCGTGGAAACATTCAACAATCTCCAAGTGCCCTACAGCCAGCTTCAGCCAACCAATCCTTTCTCCGGAGTCACCGACAGCTCCACGGTCCTGATTGGGCAGGTCCGCCTCCCTGTTACCTTTGGGGCATGCGACAACTACCGCACCGAGCTCATCAACTTCGACGTCGCTCACATTCGCCTGCTGTACAACGCCATCCTTGGGTACCCAGGGTTGGCCAAGTTCATGGCCGTAACTCACCACGGCTACAACGTCCTCAAGATGCCATGAAGTGGCAGAGTCATCACGGTGCCCTATGAAGAGAAGGACGCAGTGTGTTCCCTGGAACGAGCCTTCCAGGCCGCATCACTGGAAGACCCGGATCACGGAAGCAGGAGGCTTCTCGAGACCGCCCCCTAGAAGAAGAAGACATCATCCGGCCCGGCCCCTCAGGAGGCAGCCCCCTCTGGGCCTGCGCCTGCCCAGGGGGAACCTCCTTCCATCGCATAGGAAAGCACGCCCGGCGCCCTCCTTAGGCAGGGCTTGGGGGCTCTCCCCTGGAGGGCCACCGACCTGGCTAGGGTCACGAGGGAGGCGCTTGGGCATCACATGGAGGCGTGTTTCGAAGCACGTTTCCCTCAAGAAGGAGTAAGGCAAGGAGAGCCAGACCCTCAGGAGTTCGTCAGCAAGGCCATTCAGGAGCTACAGGAGTCAAGAGTCATGAAAGGCGGCCGCCGCCTACCAGCAGTGGCTCCCCATCCAGGCGAGGATGGTGGGCTGCGCGTCTGCATCGACATACCAGGGCTCAATCGAGTCGCCTCTCTGGAGCGCCTCTGGCCCTCGCGCAAGGGGTGCTGCGGAGGTCCACCCCAAAGCTACGTTCGCATGCCTTACAGCTTGCCGAATGCGGCTGCCATGTACCAGCGCCTCATGAGGGACATCATGGGGGCTCAAGAGGCCAGGCGTTCCGCAGCCCTGGCGGAGACGGAGATGGTCCGCGAGGAGCCACCAGCGCCTGTGGAGCCTCCCAAGGCCCGTGGGCCTGGGGGCTCGTGCGGATCGGCTTCCGCAGCCCACCGAGTCTGCTACACCAACACTCCTTCGTCATCAACATCATCAGGTGACATCTTTCAAGTTTCACTTCCAACTGGGAGCAATCCCTAGGGCTGCATTATTCCCAGGCCGCGTGGGTCCGTCCCTGCGGCATGTATCCCTTTCATTTCATGTTGTTAGCTTACCTTGTTGGGGGCGCCCCTCGGGCTGCATCATCCCCAAGTCACTCGGGCTAGACCCAGCGGCATGTTTCCCTTTTGCGTTTATTTCCGGTTATGCGTTCGACCCACCATGCTTGATTATTTTATGCCGGTCCACGGCACCTCTTCTTCTCCATGCCGACCACTTGCACGTTAAAGGGGGGTACCTGAGCATCGTGACTCAGGGCTCTTACTAGCTCTCGAGCCCTCACCCTCTGGCCTTGTCCACGGCATCGCGACCTGGCATACCAGCGACGGCTGAGACCAGCTCGAGGGCGGGGACCCGAGGACGTAGAGTGCCGGCATCTAACCAAATTTGCAGGGACACATCACAAGATAAGGCCCAGTGCCAGGCGCAACCCGCCTAGAGGTAGGGCCCCGTGAGTCCCGCGCTGGCTCACGGGTGCCCACATACACCTCGCCAGGCCCTACCGTGCCAGCCACGTGTCAGGGCGGGGCTGTACACACCCCGGGGGCTCCTCCCGGCGGGGGGCCCCCTCCCACGTACCAGTGGAAGCACCATGCTCCGCGCTGGCTGACGACACTGCCGAGGAGCGGCTATGCCCGTACACATACGGAAGTGCTATGCTCCGCGCTGGTGATAAACAACCGAGGGTGGCCCCCGGGCCGCATCAACCTCAGGGAGCCCAGAGCTCAGTGTCTAGCCTCATCGTAATGCCTCCCCTTGGGAGTGCCGCGCGAGGGGGCTGGGCACGGGGGTTGCGCCTGGGTCACGCCCAGACGCACGACGCCCAGCTAGGCCCCCCCGGGCCTGGTTTGTCGCGCGCCTCTCCCCGAGCGGAGCCAAGGTACAAAGGCCGTTTGAGCGTCAAAGGGGACTCCTGAGCATCGCGACTTAGGAGCCTAACTGGTCACGTAGCCCCTCACTCCTTAGTTCCGAAAGGCTAACGGCGGTTGAGGTATGCGTGTGGCCGGGCTGTGCAGACGTAGAACGGTAGATCCACCCACATCATACCTCCCTACTTGCTGTTCGTGCGCCAAGGGGGACTCCTGAGCATCACGACTCAGGAGCCTAATTTGTCACGTAGCCCCTCACTCCTTGGTCCCGTCCTGGTTTCCGGTCGGGGCTAACGGCGGCTGAGGTATGCGCGGGGCCGGGCTCTGCCGGCATAGAACATAAGCAAGTAGGAAGGAAAAGCGTAAATCTCAAGGAATTCAAAAGCAAATATTACAGTCCACACTGTTATCTCAATGCCAAACACAAGTTTAAACGCCTCCTCGAGGCATGATACATGTGCAGGAATTAAAGTCATGACAGGAGCCACAACGGAGTCACTTGTCGGCGGTGGAGCAGCGTGGAGTGGGTTCGCCTCATGGAGCAGTGGGGTCGGCAGTGCCTTGCTTCGGCTTGGTGCTGAAGGCCCGGAACTTCCCCAGCAGAGCCTCCGCACGACCCTTCACGGCCTCGGCAGCGGCAGCGGCACGCTCATTGCTTACTGGCTCCAGCAGGCTGTCGAGGTCGACGTCGGGATCGCGAAGGTAGATGTGGGTGAGGACCGGCGTCAGCGCTGCAGAAGACAGGACACGCACCTCGGCCTCGGCCGTGGGGCCAAGCCCAAGGGCGACATCTTCAAGAGCGCAAACCAGGAAGGGAAGCAGCTTGGCGGGGCCGTCCTCGGCGCCAGCCAGCAGGCTCTCTAGGCCGCTGTCGTAAAGCATCTCAGCGAGGAGCGAGCCTTCGCCTCCATATCCGTGAAGGCCACGCGGTCCTCGGCAAGAACCTGGGCCTTCTCATCCAGCTCGGCCTTCCTCGCCCCCAACTCCTGCTCCAGCGCGCCTAGGAGGTCGCGGCGCTTCCCGAGCTTGACCTCCCTCTCCTTAACGGCCGCCTCGCGAGCCTTCACGCCTTCTTCCTGCTCTTGGCGAAGGCGGACCTCTTTCGCGAGCTGGTCCCGCAGGCCTTGCAGCTCGTCCTCCAGCACCTTGCAGCGACCACGGACGTCGACCACCTCCCCCAGGGCTGCGTCATGAGCAGCCTTCGCCTCAAGGACGGCCTGCTTCTCCTCATCGCAAGCCGTCGAGGCCTGGACCAGCGCCGCCCGAATTGAAGCATCGGAGCGAACCCATCCTGAAGCCAGCTCCAAGCACCCGGCCACCAAGCGAGGGTCGGCGCCAAGAATATCCTGCCGCAGTCGGTCCAGCTCAGCAGTAGCACGATCCAGAATGGCAGAAGGAGTCGGAGAGACAGCAGCCGGTTGAGTAGGAGGAGAAGGCGGCAGCGCGACCACAGCATCCTGAGGCGGAGCCTGCTGAGCCCCAACGGCTGTAGTGGCGGCAGCAGGCAAAGGCACCTCGGGAGTTACTTGGGCCATGGTGGCTGAGCTCACCCCAGCCGGCTCAGCCAGGCCTCGCGAGGACGACCGGGCAGGAGAAGCCCGTGCGTCATGGTCACCGTCCTTCACGGATAGAGGCGCTGCCACGAATGGAACCTCAGGAGCTCCCTTCGGCTTCTTTGCTGCGGGCGCCAGCCTATCCAAGAGATGCGGACGTCAGGCCTCAGAAGCAGAACAAGAAATAAAGACAAGAATCAAGCGCTTACGGGTCGTCGCCAGTGAGCTCAAGCGGCCTGCGGCCAAATTTGAAGCCTGAAAGCCGGCTGGAAGGGTCAACCTTGGGAAGCTTGGAAGCGGAAGGCGCGTCTGCGGTCTGCCTCGGGGCCGGGGCAGACCCGCGGGAGATCAGCCCGGTCCTATCCTTCTCCGTGATCGGGGGCAAGCTCCCGCCGTCCTTCTCGTCATCATCCTAATCATCATCACTCGGAGAGAGGCGGAGAACGCGGGACCTACGCTGGGGGAGGGGAGCCCTTGACTCTCCGTCAGTCACCTCGGAGTCAGGCCCTTTTGCCCACTCCCCTCCTTCCTCCTCTTTGCTGGAGTCGTCGGAGGACACGTCCATTGATTCCCCGGGAGTTTCCATGGGAACGGGCCCGTCCCCGTTGAAGACGGGCATGGACTCCACTACCTACTCCCAGTCGCCGCGGAGGAACAAGGGCGTAGGAGCACCCTCCAACCTCGCCACATCGCCCCCGACCAGAGATTGGAGGACCGCAGCCAGATCTCCGTCGGCCAAGGCCGCGGGGCTCGGATGGGGCCTCTACATCGGAAGTGAGTACTCCCGAAGAGGAGCCAGCTGGTGCTCCAGGAATTCCCTCAGCAGCGACGCGCCAGTCACCTTCGCCGCCGCCATGTTGGCCGGCCTCAGATCCGCGTCCATCTTCTCCAACACCAGCTTCGCGCGGGGGTCCGCGAGCTCCGCTCGACCCCAATCGCTGGAGCTCGTGGGTTGCTCCATGGGCAAGATCAGCCGAGGGTGGATGCGCCCAGCATCCGCCAAGACCCACTTGCTCCTGAAGCCCTCAATCCTTTTCCCGGGGTTCGAAATGGCAATGGCGCCACCGTACGCGATGAAGCTCGCGCACGCAGAAGCAGGACCGCGAGAGGTCCGGAGGTAGAAGTAGTGGCGCAGCAAGGCCACTAAGGGCTGCACCCCTACGTGAGCCTCGCAGTAATAGGCGAAGATTGCCAGGAGAAGGATGGAGTTGGGGTGGAGGTGCAGAGCCTGTAGCTTATAATGGCGGAGGACCGAGAAGAAGAACTCGGAGAAGGGAGGCACCAGTCCAGCAGCAATGGCGCTTACAAAGAACGTATAGAAGGTGCTCCCTTGGCCCTCAGGGGTGGCGGAGCCGGCCTTGAACACCTTTGCCCCGTCGATGCCCCGCGCCGCCGCCATCCGGCGCAACCGGGCGAGGCTCGCCTCCGACACGTTCGGCAAGTCCAGGGCAGACGAGTACCAAGCTACGGCCGGGGACTGACGAGGCGCCATGGCTTCCTAGGTCACGCGGTCGGAGTAGATCTGAAAATTTTGGAGGAAGGAAGGAGAGGCACAAGAAAGGGGATCTGAGCAGCGACTGGAGAAAGCAAGAAGCAAAGCCTAGGCAGATGCTGCTCCTTTATCAACTCGCGCGGTTGCTAAGGCGCTCACGTCCAATCACCCGCCACACGGCGCCCAAGGCCGCAGGCTGTTAGGGCCCGCGGTGCTTTGCTCTTCCGCCTCCCTGCACGGTCAAGTCCAGGCGCGCCTTGGGCCCGGGGGCTACTGTCATCATTCTGGGAATGGGGGTCCCCAGACTTGCCTGCCTGCGGCCTGCGGCGTGGCTCAAAGGGGGGCCCAGCACAGCCCATATTCATCAACACAGACCCAAGACCCTCGCGAGGGGCCAAGCCTTGCGGGGCGGACGACACGGAGCTTCCTCGGGCACGGACTCAACAGGCTGGCTCGCGAGGAGGCGGAGAGATCAAGGCGGGATACCTCACGAGGTGCCCGTGACGCAAGCCATGACGACCAAGGGCGCCAGGCGGGCGCCAGCCCGCGCAGTGTCCTCCTTTCCTCTTTGGTGCAAAGGGAGCAAGTGCAGGCGAGTGCATCAAGCAAAGGCACCCGTTTCGGTGCAATGAGACCAAGACCAGTCCAACGGCAGGGAGGAAGTCATTGTGGAGCCCAAGACGGCGTCACCGCCAGAGCTTTGTGCAGGCGAAGACTACTTTTGTCAGGAAAGCTGGTACTAGTTGTCCCCCTTCAAATTAGCCCGGCATTGTTGGCTCCCTTCCCGCTCGATATTTGGGAAGAGGACCAGGGCCTCTATAAATAGGACTAGCCACCACAGTAGGTAGAGGTGGAGGATCGAGAGGATATCGATCAGAGAGAGAGAGAGAAGGGTGAGTGAACTCCTCCCAGCAGTTCATCGCCCCAACCAAGAATAGACCCTCACGAGGCTATTCTTCCTTATATTGCTCATCATCATCAGCCCAAGAGGCAATCCACCACACCACACACTGGAGTAGGGTATTACACCACAACGGTGGCCCGAACCAGTATAAACCCCGTGTTCCTTGTGCTGTTCTTTCCTTAGCCTAGATCTTAGCGAGGCGGAGGGGTGCAGGTAGGTAGGAGGCGAAATCTCCGCGCGCACCCCAGTGTTCGAACCTCAAGGGTCTGCCGGAACCCGAAATCCGACAATAACAACATGCTACAGGAACATATCATGGCAAAGCAAAGAATGGCATGAAGCTACTCAAAGCATACAACAAAAGTCCCTTACTGACCATAAGCCAAAAGGGATCATAAAATACAATGGCAACCATGTGAACATAGCAACTTTCGTTAACAGATTCAGACTTAGAAGAAAACTGGAACATGGCAAAACAGATTCACGTAGGCATGTTTACGAGCTCGATGCACTCACCAAAAGGCATGGCATGAGAAACTAGGCATACAACCAGCAAGTAGACATGGCATAGAAGCTAAACATGGCAAGAACAACCTCATAGCATGCATGGATCAACTACAACAACCTCGGCAAAATCGCTTAACATGTAAACAATCTGCTAGGAACATTTTATAGCAAAAGTAGAGCTCGATTGAGTCAAGCTAGGTTGCTCCATAATTGCAAACAAAGACATGGATGGATAGAGCATAACAATATCTCAAAATGCTCCTTACTGAACATGCTCAAAAGAGGGGGGTCTATATTTATAGGTAGAGGGAGCTAGGAGGCTCCAAATTGAGCTCTGTTTGCGGCCACGCGATCGTGATCGAACGACCTAGATGATGGAGGGGTTTTAGGTGGGTTTTGGGCCACTTTGGAGAGGTGTTGGGCTGCAACACACACGAGGCCTTTACGGTTCCTCGGTTAACCGTTGGAGTATCAAACAAAGTCCAAATGGCACGAAACTTGACAGCAGGTCTACCGGTAGTAAACCAAGGCCACTTGGAAAGTCTAGGTCCAATCCGAGAACGTTTAAAACCCGCACACGAAAAGAGGTAAAAGGAGACACCGGAGGACATAGGAGCGCCGGAATGCAAAAAGGACAACGGGGAAAATGCTCGGATGCATGAGACGAACACGTATGCAAATGCGATGCACATGATGACATGATATGAGATGCATGACAAAGACAAAAGCAACACGAAGACGAAAACCCGACAACAAGGAAATATCATAAGTTAGTGCCGGAAATGGCAAGAGTTGGAATACAATTTGGCAGGTTACATACGGGGTGTTACACTTTCGCACGGCGGGCCACACTCGCTCAATCTCGCTCTCTTTATCTGAGTCTCTTTTAACCTCGTTTTTATCACACACAAATGATATATCTCCCTGTTCGGGCCTCGATCGACACACTCTATACTCTCTCACATAGATTGTCTATCTAGGTAAGTCCATCGAAGCCGCCCCCACTCTTTCGACCTCATGGCGGGCCACGCTCACTCTCTCCCCCTCTCTCTCTCTCTTTGTATGTCTCGATTGACCTCGCTCTTTCTCGGACAAAAACAATATATCACCATGTTTGAGACCAATTCGACTTATTCACATTGTATACTCTCTCATGCATATTTTCTATCTAGGTTACTCTCTCCAACCCGTCTCACTCTTTCGATCGCACGACGACCCTATGTGATCGGTCAACCTTGCTTCCTCCCACACACAAAATATATCTACACATCTGTGACTGGATCATCTGTCAAGCTCTATCTTACAGCCCTCACCCTTGCCAAAAGCTCAATCAAACAATATCTCTCCAAACCATATATATTTGTTCCATGAATGTCGGACCACACTCACTTTGTCTCTCTATCTATATGTCTATCGATTGACCTCACTTTCTCACGCCGTATCTTCCACACATTGAAGCTACCTCTCCATCCCTCGCAAAGCCGGAGCTATTTACATTGTGAAGGGCACTCCAACCTTGGATTAATTTGTGTAGGCATTTATTCCGATCGGTTTAGATTATATTTTCATAGCATTCGGCCCACAACTACTTGAAGCACCGTTTCAACACCCCCCCAACTCCCCTAGTTGATTTCCCTCTGGCTCGGTCATCGCTCTCTCGCACGGCCTTTATCGCCTAACGTCACACCATGGTACTATTGCAAAAGACTCTGTTGTTCTCTTTAATTATTATAAATAAGCTACAAAACTACACATCGATAGTCCACTTGGAATGGAACAAATTTGGACCCACAAATTAAAGTGCTACAAACTACACACCGAGGGGCCCACATGTCATGAAACAAATTTGGACCCATATACAAATTAAAAAATAAAGGACGGGGATCGAACATGCGACCAGGGCCTTCAAGCCACACGTTAATAGGCAACATACGTAGAACAACAATGTTTGTTGTACCTCCCTTTGTTCACATAATGTTTTTATATTACCACAACCTATTTAATTGAGAACATGTAATATTATTTTTACTACTATTCGCCTTCACTTACTGGTGGGTTCCATGTGTTCTCTCTCTCTCTCTCCTCCCCTTCTGCGTTTAGACGCACGAGCAAACACGAAGAACTCGCGGGCGATGTTTCCGTTGACCATATCTGGACGCATTCATAAGTTACGGCACCAATTTCACGTGCTAGCAGCACTAGTCAGTGTGTACGTGCAATGCACATTAATTTGGAAGTATATTAAGTGCATGCGGATATTAAGTTGGATATTATTTGCGTGTTATTATGTGATTAGTACTATTTTTGGCATGAAATTAACTACACACTAAACGTGTTGAGCGCTCGACATTGAAGCAGCCTAGGTCGTTGGATGACAAGGAATACATGTGGCTTGATGACGTTTTATATTTAATTTGATACGGCTCTAGCAGAACATTCAATCGATCAAACCATAGATTTCATTCAGTCTGACTCCAACTTTAAAATATACGACGATCGATCTAAAATAAACGAAAATGATAAATGTTTGGATTTTAAGCATGGCAATCTGTAACGCCCCGAGACCGTTGCGCCAGGTGTCTTCCAGTTATTCGCTGGTGTTGCCTTGTCATTTGCTTGCGTGTTGCATTTTATCATGTCATCATCCGCATTACATCATCATGTTTTCAAAACTTGCATCTGTCCGGGTTCTCCCAGTTCCTACCGTTGTCCTTTCTGAGCCCAGACACACTTGCACGCACCCGCGACATGTCCGAAATAGTATTTTATAAGTGGCTGGAAAATGTTCTCGGAATGGGTTGAAAGTTGGCATGCGGTGTTGTTTTGTTGTCACTAGACCGCCTGCCAAGTTTCATCGCATTCGAAGTCCGTTTGATGCCCCAACGGATAAATATAACGGCAATAGTAGTCGGTCTAACGTCGGACATTTTCGGTCTCCAGAAACAGTCGCCGGGCCTCCCTCTCTTCTCTTCCCTCTGATCGAGACCGTCTACATAGCCCACTACCTACCGGCAGGCCCAACCTAACCTCTCTCGTCAGCCCGCGGCATTCCTCGCGCACGCGTCCGAAATCTGTCCCGGACCCGACCCGGACAGTCGTTACCGATGTGTCCGGATCAACCCCAAACATCGACAAAACGTCTCCGTTTTGTTAATTGGACTTCCTAACATTTTTTTTTCGTTCGTTCGATTACGATCCGAGGCACGAGATAGCCCCTAACCTATCCTACTCGCTATATATATTAGCCTAACCCTAGACCAACTCCCTCTTTTTTCCTCACCCGCCGCCACTCTCTCATCGGGATCCTCCCAGATCCCCTTCTCCACCAACCAGCGCTCCCCCATGTCCCTCCTCGATCCCCATCACTCACAGCCACCCAAAAAAATCCTTCCAGTCACCGGGAAGCTCGTCGGCGCAAGCTCCTCCCGGGCCCTTCCTGAGTCGAGCGCCATGGCCCCGCCGTATATCGCCGGAGCAGAAGCCCCTTGCCCAGCGCACCGGAGCTGTGCCCCACCACCACCACGATCAGCTAGGCCACAGAGGACCAGGTCGCCATGCCCCTGCCTTCCCTTCATTTGCTCGCTGTGCTCCTGTCTCTCAACCTCTCTAATCTCTCTCACCTTTCCCTTCTCCAGCAGAGACCCGACGCCCTGGACGCTCACGTCCCCGATCTTGCAGCGCCGCCACCTGGAGCTTCTTCGCTGGAGGCCTTCGCCTCGTCCGCGTCGTCGGTGTCCATCCCCGCTTGAATCCTCGCGTCCTCGCCGAACCTTGTGACTGCTGCTTTGCCTCTGCATCGAACGAGTCTCTGCCTCCGCCGCCCCGCCAAGTTCCTCGCCACCCCATGTGCTCGTTCTTGCTATCGCCGCCGCCAAGACCTTGCCTCGCCGGATCCGCTGCCCACTGCCGGGAATCGGTCCCCGACGACCTCGCCTCGCATCCGGTGGCCGTCCCGTCGTTGTGTGTCGCCGGAAGCACCAGCTGCCGCCACGCCTGTCCCCTGTCGGGCTGCCTCAACCTATTGCTGTCGTTTTCTATAGAGACGTGCAAAGCGCATGCAGTCAGCGCCTCCGTTGCGCCTCACATTGACCCAGCGGCCTCTCCCAGACCCAGCTTAAGCCTGCCGTCTCACCGAACGGGGCTTTGGCCCATGGTGAGACGCCCCCCAGCAGCGTCCCTTTTGTTTTTTTCCCAGTTGGCCCAGACTTGGACTAGTTTCAGCACGTGGATGTTTTTTTTCCAGTCTCTGTGAATTTAGCTAATTTCCAGGCAATTGCAGTTTTACAGAAAACCCCCCTAGTTTCATGCATTTAATAAACTTCACAACCGTGCATCGGATCTAAATAAATTATATATGAAACTTGCTTAGAATTTTGTCTAGATTCATAATATCCAACTTTCATATATGTTTGAAATGTTTAAAATGTTGTTTGATTAAATTTGCTCCTATGCCATGTTAAAATGCTTTAATTCATAACTAAATAACCGTAACTCCAAATTTAATAAACTTTCTATGTAAATGGGGTAGAAAAATGTCTAGTTTAACATGGTGTACTCACTTTGCATGTTTAACAACTCTAAAATAATGTTTAGGGCATAACAGTACCATAACCAAAATATGCACATGAGGAGTTTCCGGACATGTTGTTTGTCGTTCCGCCCTCATTTAAACTTGCCTAGATAGGTAGTTTTCATTTGTGTCGCCCTCTTGCCATGTTTAACAACATTTAATATTGTTGGGGTACATAATCGAGAGAGAACTAAATAATTGATGTGGTGTTCCGTCAATATGCAACCCGTTGCATATTGAGATCCACTTAACTTGTAGTGTTGTTTGTGCACTTTGCCATGCCATGCTTCTTTTAAACCGGACATGCATCATAATTGTTTGTGCATCATGCCATGTCTATGTGGTGGTTGTTTACTATGTTGTTTGCTTCTTTCTGGTGTGCTTCTTCGGGTTGTTTCCGGTAACGTCACGTTTGTGAGGAACCGTTCAACTACGTCCGTTTGTCTGCTTCATGGACTCATTCTTCTTCCTTGCGGGATTTCAGGCAAGATGACCATACCCTCGAAATCACTTCTATCTTTGCTTGCTAGATGCTCGCTCTTTTGCTATGCCTATGCTGCGATACCTACCACTTGCTTATCATGCCTCCTATATTGTTGAACCAAGCCTCTAACCCACCTGGTCCTAGCAAACCATTGATTGGCTATGTTACCGCTTTGCTCAGCCCCTCTTATAGCGTTGTTAGTTGCAGGTGAAGATTGAAGTTTGTTCCTTGTTGGAACATGGAGATGTTGTTCCTTGTTGGAACATGTTTACTTGTTGGGATATCACAATTTATCTTATTTAACTAATGCATCTATACACTTGGTAAAGGGTGGAAGGCTCAGCCTTATGCCTGGTGTTTTGTTCCACTCTTGCCGCCCTAGTTTCTGTCATATCGGTGTTATGTTCCCGGATTTTGTGTTCCTTATGCGGTTAGGTTATAATGGGAACCCCTTGATAATTCGCCTTGATTAAAGCTTTTCCAGCAATGCCCAACCTTGGTTTTACCATTTGCCACCTAGCCTTTTCTTTTCCCTTGGGAGTCGCGCTCTTGAGGGTC
>NC_041392.1:220528370-220547508 GCF_002162155.2 Triticum dicoccoides | reverse complement strand
ACCAGTGCTCCTCTGAGTGTTGGTCCAACCTATCAGCTGCCGGTGGCCACCAGGGGCAACTCTGGGCTAGCCTACCCGTACAAAAGACAATCTGAGTGTGCCCTGAGAACGAGATATGTGCAGCTCCTATCGGGATTTGTCTGCACATTCGGGCGGTGTTGCTGGATTGGTTTTAACTTGTCGAAGTGTCTTGAAGAACCGGGATACCGAGTCTGATCGGAATGTCTCGGGAGGAGGTCTATTCCTTCGTTGATCGTGAGAGCTTTTCATGGGCTAAGTTGGGACTCCCTTGCATGGATTTGAACTTTCTGAAGCCGTGCCCGCGGTTATGGGCAGATGGGAATTTGTTAATGTCCGGTTGTAGAAAACCTAAAGTTGACCTTAATTAAAATGCATCAACCGCGTGTGTAACCGTGATGGTCTCTTTCCGGCGGAGTCCGGGAAGTGAACACGGTGTTGGAGTTATGCTTGATGTAGGTTGTTTTAGGATCACTTCTTGATCATACTTTCTCGAACGTGCTTTGCCTTCTCTTCTCGCTCTCTTTTGCGTATGTTAGCCTCCATATATGCTAGTCGCTTGCTGCAGCTCCAACTCATACCTTTTACCTTACCCATAAGCTTAAATAGTCTTGATCGCGAGGGTGTGAGATTGCTGAGTCCCCGTGACTCACAGATACTTCCAAAACCAGCTTGCAGGTGCCGATGAGTCCGTGCAGATGACGCAACCCAGCTCGGGAGCAGCTCGATGAAGATCTTGTCCTTTGTGTTGTTCGTTCTAGTTGATCAGTAGTGGAGCCCAGTTGGGGTCGATCGGGGATCTGTGTAGCATTTGGGGTAGTCTTCTTTATTTTGGTTCCATAGTCGGACCTTGATTGTATCTGGATGATGTATTGCTTTATTCATGTAATTGTGTGAAGTGGCGATTGTAAGCCAACTATGTACCTCTTTCCCTTATGTATTACATGGGTTGTGTGAAGATTACCTCACTTGCGATATTGCTTTCAATGCGGTTATGCCTCTAAGTCGTGCTTCGATACGTGGGAGATATAGCCGCATCGAGGGCGTTATAAGTTGGTAATCAGAGCCTTCCCCGACCTTAGGAGCCCCCACTGCTTGATCGTTTTTAGCAGCCGTTGTTGAGTCTAGAAAAATGTTTTGAGTCATTTAGGAATTATATATCGGAGAGTTTAGGAATTCTTTTTACTCCCCAGTCCCTTCATCGCTCTGGTAAGGCATCCTGACGTAGAGTTTTGACTCTTCTCTTCTCAAATTTCACTAAAAAAAATTTAGGATCACGCAGGTATCTTGGAATCGTTCCGATGGTTTTGTGACGAGAACATTGTCTTGGTGCCTCCTATCAAGGGTTTTGTGGCAGTGTCCCGGGGAGTTGAGCTCCGAGGTGTTGTCGTCACAATTTTATCGTTGCAATTTTGGAATACCTGAGTTTAGTACACCGACATCGAAAATCTCTTTTATGCAGTTAGTTGGTGAGATAACCTCGACGCCACCTAGTACTGGGGCGGGAGTTCGGGAGTATTGCCATAACTTGTATAACGGATGCTTTTCGAAGGTTGAGGTAGATGATTTCTGAAGGTTTCTTGGTTATGTGTTGAAGGATGGATACAGCTGGATGTAGGATTTGCTAGTTTTTGGTGAGATATTATGCTTCCCCTGTATCCCAAAACCTGATTGCATAACCGGAATGTTTCAGGAGTTTATAAGTGGGAATTCAAGTAGCTCTTAGGAAATCTTTCCGACAGATGTATGATATGAAATTGGGGTTCGACGTCTAGTGGTCCGCCTATTCACGGTTGGTTTTACAGTGGTCTCATTGTGTCTTAAAGAGTCCTTGGCTATGCCGACTCGGGGATGCTTCGTATGTCATGTGCATTGCCTTGTACATGATGGTGCTGTACGATCGAGCCCGTGTAGGCCCCACCACGAAAACTTCGGACGAAATCTCTATCATATGTTTGCTCTCGCTTATTCTGCAAGCCAATCCTTTGTTTTGTTTTGAGTTGTGGTATTCGAGTTGCTTCAATGTCAAGTGTTGATTCTATACATTCCCCAAATGGTGTTCTCATACTCCGATGTGGATACCAATCCTTCTTGATCATCAAGATTGTCTTGTCAATCCTTTTCACCGGTGTGTTTTCTCTTCAAGTGGATCCGATCATTTCAACATCAGCAAGATCAATTATCATTTCTTCTCAACGGTGTTCGTTTCATTCTCAACAGTGTTTTCCCACCCACCCACCCTTGTTTTCTTAAAGGATTCATATTTCTTGATCAAGTATTCATCTTATTGATGTGAAGTCTCTCCATCCTTTTCCTTCAATGTTCTTATCCAGTGATTCTCATGAAGATACTAAGGGAGCCTCAAGTTCGTCATTCTTCATTCT
Organism: Triticum dicoccoides; assembly: GCF_002162155.2. NCBI lineage: Eukaryota > Viridiplantae > Streptophyta > Magnoliopsida > Poales > Poaceae > Triticum > Triticum dicoccoides. The sequence goes on along the minus strand of NC_041392.1, from coordinate 220,545,106 downwards.
TTCTTCTCCGTTCGATTCAAATCAAGCTTTGGTGTTGATCATATCCTTTTTCCTCGTTTCAAATACCTTCTCATGCCGGTGCACCTCATATTCATTCACTTCTCGCTATTTAATTGTTCTGGAGTGCTAAAATATCTCAGAAGATTCGTGTTTTCACTCTGCATTCATTCAAGATCTTTCGAGGTTGTTATCTCATTCAAGTCATTTAATTCTACCGGTGCAATCTCTCTCTTTAAATCATTTCAACGGTGTTTCTTTTGAGTGGGCCCTAACCCACAGGTCTTTCCCAGGATCTTACCTGACTCTTCTAATTTTCCCGGTGTTACTCTCAAATTATTTTCCAAGTTTGACGTAACAACGAATTTTTTCATCAGTCATATGCTTTTCTCTAAGATCTTTCAAATTCTTCTCAACTTTTCCATTCTTCATTCCGGTGTGCCTCAATAATTCATGGTGGTGTTCTCGTCGTCATTCTCGGATTTTGAATACCGAAGAAGAGTTTCTCTTTAATCTTGCTCCATTCTCTTCTAGACTCATGGTTCTAGCTTATTGCCATTCTCTCACCATTGTATTCATGTGTCAGTATTTCTTTTCACCCATCCGGAGCATTTTAAGAGTATTTCAGTTTGTTTTTCTATGAAGCCCATCATCTCAGAATTATTCATTCTCAGCTTTCAGCTATCATTCCCCAAATTTTACCGGTGCTTTGTTCAAGTAATCTCTAATCAGTTCGTGATCCCTTCGTTCTCTTGTCTCTAAATTCTCTCAAGCATATTCATCCATTTGCTAATTCTTCCCGGTGTTTCTTTATCTTCTCTTCGTTCATTTTCAATTCTTACGGTGGTTTGCTCAAGATTCTATTCCATGGTTATCATATCAACTCATTCGTTGTTTTCCAAATCCTACCGAAAGTTCGTCGAAGACCTTCCCAAGTTTATGTTATATCTCTCTTAATCTTTTCTACGAGAATAAGTAATATGTCAAATCCGTTGTTTGTCATCAATTTAATTGGTGAAGGATAAGCATAATGTAATTCTTATTCTTGTTTCATCCAAGTGATTAATTCCTTATTTCGGAGCCTCATCAAAAATCTTGGTTTCAATTGTTTCATCTTTTCTTTTCCGGAGTTCCAAGCTCTCTCAATTTATTTCATCACGAAGATCCATCTAATCATTGCAAGGATTCACCTTGTGTTTTCAACTTCTCTTTCTTCTCGTTATCCTTTTGTTACCGGAGTTCTTCATGAAGGTTCTACATGATGGTTTCATCAATGATTTAATTTCCTTCTCGAAGTGTTCATCAACATTCTTTTCTAAGGAGCACAAGTATTCTTTTTCGTGCAATCTGGAGTGCAATTCTTTCTACCATATTATTGCAGGTGCTATTTTGTCATTTTTGATAATTTGAGCTCATGTTTCATGATTCACATATTGTTAAGAATGAGGTATTTTAAATCCATCAACCTATTCGTTGGAATTATCTTGAGTTATATTTCACCTAGAGCGTTCCCTAAGGATTGTTGCTACCTATGGTGCTCATAAATGACCCAAGTTCTTATTTCATCCTTCCGGTCAAATAAGTTTCTTGTCTCCTTGCTCATACCAATCCAATTATTTTTCCCGTGAGTGGCAGGTTGTCACCTCATAATTTGAGCTGTATTCCATAAGACCATATCAAGCTTATTCTTTTCGTTGTTGGTTTTTCCAACAACTCCGTTCGACCCTTCTCCTAAGGATACCTTTTCAAGCTCTTTTGTAGCAGAAGTTGGCATTTTCTTCTACATTCTTTTGTCTCAATTATCTTTATTCTATTCTTTCTCCCGGAGGTCTAGTGATGTTGCTCTTTTCACTCCTCATTTCGGTTTGTCAAGATTATGTTCAATTTCTTCCATTTACAGTCGAGGTGCTGTCCAAATTATATCAGTCTTATTCCTTCTCTATCTTGTCTAACCGGAGTGTCGTGTCCTCTGCTCAAGTTCTTTTCACCGTATCAAGTCTTGCATAACTTCTCAACCGGAGTGCTTCTTGAAGTTGTTCTTCCTTGTCCTTCTTTTCTAACGGAGTGTTTTCAACTTCGTTCATCTCCGTTGTATTCTTTTCTCGAAATGGCTTAACCTTTTCAAGGTTCGTGGTTTCACTCGTTTGTCAAAGAAGCAACTTAATTTTACCTCTTTTCTTTCTCTTCCGTTTCCCTCCGGTGCCATTCTAGATCTCGGTACCAGATCCTCTCGTAGTGGTGGAGTGTTGTAACGCCCCGAGACCGTTGCGCCAGGTGTCTTCCAGTTATTCGCTGGTGTTGCCTTGTCATTTGCTTGCGTGTTGCATTTTATCATGTCATCATCCGCATTACATCATCATGTTTTCAAAACTTGCATCCGTCCGGGTTCTCCCAGTTCCCTCCGTTGTCCGTTCTGAGCCCAGACACACTTGCATGCACCCACGACGTGTCCGAAATATTATTTTATAAGTTGCCGGAAAATGTTCTCGGAATGGGTTGAAAGTTGGCATGCAGTGTTGTTTTGTTGTCAGTAGACCGCCTGCCAAGTTTCATCGCATTCGGAGTCTGTTTGATGCCCCAATGGATAAATATAGCGGCAATAGTAGTCGGTCTAACGTCGGATGTTTTCGGTCTCCGGAAACAGTCGCTGGGCCTCCCTCTCTTCTCTTCTCTCAGCTCGAGACCGTCTACACAGCCCACTACCTACCGCCAGGCCCAACCTAACCTCTCTCGTCAGCCCGCGGCATTCCTCGCGCACGCGTCCGAAATCTGTCCCGGACAGTCGTTACCGCTGTGTCCGGATCAACCCCAAACATCTACAAAACGTCTCCGTTTTGTTAATTGGACTTCCTAACATATTTTTTTTGTTCGTTCGATTACGATTAGAGGGATGAGATAGCCCCTGACCTATCCTACTCGCTATATATATTAGCCTAACCCTAGACCAACTCCCTCTTTTTCCACACCCGCCGCCACTCTCTCATGGGATCCTCCCAGATCCCCTTCTCCACCAACCAGCGCTCCCCCATGTCCCTCCTCGATCCCCATCACTCGCAGCCACCCAAAAAAATCCTTCCAGTCACCGGGAAGCTCGTCGGCGCAAGCTCCTCCCAGGCCCTTCCTGAGGCGAGCGCCATGGCCCCGCCGTATATCGCCGGAGCAGAAGCCCCTTGCCCAGCGTGCCGGAGCTGTGCCTCACCACCACAACGGTCAGCTAGGCCACAGAGGACAAGGTCGCCATGCCCCTGCCTTCCCTTCATTTGCTCGCCGTGCTCCTGTCTCTCAACCTCTCTAATCTCTCTCGCCTCTCCCTTCTCTAGCAGAGACCCGACGCCCTGGACGCTCACGTCCCCGATCTTGCAGCGCCGCCGCCTGGAGCTTCTTCGCCGGAGGCCTTCGCCTCGTCTGCGTCGTCGGCGTCCATCCCCGCCTGAATCCTCGCGTCCTCGCCGAACCTTGTGACTGCTACTTCGCCTCTGCATCGAACGAGTCTCTGCCTCGCCGCCCAGCCAAGTTCCTCGCCACCCCGTGTGCTCATTCTTGTTGTCGCCGCCGCCAAGACCTTGCCTCGCCAGATCCGCCGCCCACTACCGAGAATCCGTCCCTGACGACCTCGCCTCGCATCCGGTGACTGTCCCGTTGTTGTGTGTCGCCGGAAGCACCAGCTGCCGCCGCGCCTGTCCCCTGCCGGGCTGCCTTGACCTGCTGCTGTCGTTTTCTTCAGAGACACGCAGAGCGCACGCAGTCAGCGCCTCCGCTGCACCTCACGTTGACCCAGCGGCCTCTCCCAGGCCCAGCTTAAGCCTGCCGTCTCGCCAGAACGGGGCCTTGGCCCATGGTGAGACACCCCCCAGCAGCGTCCCTTTTGTTTTTTTCCCAGTCTCTTGTTTCAATGCCATGTTGTAGAACTCATCGTACTTGTTCGGCTCAAAAAGCACGAGAGCTAGTTGAAGATCTTCTTCGAGGCCACCTCTGAACTGATAAATCATGCTCTTCTCGTCAAGGACGTCTTGCTTAGCAAAACAAGCGAGCTTCTGGAACATGATGTTATACTGGCAAATAGACAAGCTACCTTCCTTCAAACTGCGGAACTCCTCATGCTTGCTCTCAACAACACTCAGAGGAATGTGGTGAGCTTTGAAGTCTTGACAGAATTCATCCCAGGTAATCACACGACTCCTCTGGAATCTTTGTATTGCTGATACCACTCTGTAGCTTGGTCTTTGAGTTGGAACGAAGCAAACTTGACAAAGTCCTCAGGCCTGACATTGCTGCACTTGAAATGCTTGCAGATATCCATGAACCAATCATCAGCGTCTGTTGCCTCGACACAGTTACTGAAGGTATTTGGATGGTTAGCGAGGAACTGGTTGAGTGTAGCAAACTGATTCTGATTGTTGCCATGGCCTTGATTCCCTTGGTTGCGCTCTTGCAAGAGTTGCATAAGCATCTGCGTGTTGGCGTTGGTAGAGGCCATCACAGCTTGCCATGCCTCCGGAGGTGGAGGTGGTGGCGGCGGTTCAGGATTCTGATGCGTTGGAGGAGCCATCCTGAAGAGGGTGACATCCGTTAGCATCTTGAAAGACATATATTCAAGATGAATCAAATGGATCGAAATTGCAACATATAGTCTTAACATCCGAACAAGAATGAAGGAATGCATTCCAATTGAAATGGTCACACTTCCATAAATTGAGAAGCCACTTAGACAGAGGTAGATGAATAAAACAACAAGGTACGGACAAGAACATATACTTGGTAAGCATTACCCAATCACAAACCAAATATTCACAGAAGAAATACTAGAGCTACATGAATTCCCACCTATGAAACTCCCTAAATTCTCCCGGTTATGCAATCAGGTGTTGGGGATACAGGGGAAGCTTAATATCTCACCCAAAGCTAGCAAATCCTACATCCAACTGTATCCATCCTTCAACACATAACCAAGAAACCTTCGGAAACCATTTACCTCAACCTTCGAAAAGCATCCGTTATACGAGTTATGGCAATACTCACGAACTCCCGCCCCAGTACTGGGTGGCGTCGAGGTTATCTCACCAACAACTACATAAAAGAGATTTTCGATGTCGGCGAAACTCAGGTATTCCAGAATTGCAACGATAAAATTGTGACGACAACACCTCGGAGCTCAACTCCCCGGGACACTGCCACAACCCCTAAATGTCAGGAGGCACCAAGAACAATGTTCTCATCACAAATCTATCGGAACGATTCCAAGATACCCGCGTGATCTGTCACACCCTAGCTAGTTCATGCATTAGAGTGATTGCATCATGTTTAAATTTCCCAAAAAGATGAAATGGGGATGATAGAACCCCCAGCACCCCCTGGAACAACTAGGGTTTACTAAAAACTTTTTCAATCAACCTGAAATGCCCTTCTAAAAAGTCCACCCTTTTTGTTTTGGGTTATAACCTTTGACAAAAATGGTGCACATTTTTCTAGGATTAAGGTCATTGGCTTAATCCATATAGTATTTGCATTTGGCCATTTAATTGCTATAAAATATTTTAAATGCTCAAATAATTCTGGAAATAAGTGCGGGCTGTTGGAAATAATCTAAACAGAGCCTATGATTATTTTCAGGATTTTTGTAAGTGCCTAACTATTTTTAATAAAGTCACAAACTTACAGAAAAATAGAAAAAGAAAAACAAAGCAAAGCAGAGGCTTACCTGGCGCCCACCTGGCAAGCCCACCTGCCGGCCCAGCCCAGCCACCGCTCCAGCGAGCTGCTTGGCTCGGCAGACAGGCAGCCAGGTGCTCGACGCCGGCACCAGCGCGCACCACATAGCTGCCCGCCGCCCTGCTTCCTCCCCTCGCCGTTCTGCCGCCCTGGGTCGGTCACCCACGCCTCCCCCGAGCTCGCAGACACGCCCTTTCCTCCCCGGCTCCTCTCCCTCGCTCTCCGGCACCATGGCCGACGCCGCCACAGCCGCACCGCCGTCGTAGTCGCGCTCTACGTCGTCCCCGTGCCGCACCACCGTGTTCGTTCGCTCTGCCGTCGTCGTCTATGTCGAGCAGGCCGAGCCCCGAGCACTCGCACGCCCTGCACCGCCTCCACCGACCCCGTCTTCGTTGACCACCGCCGGAGATCCCCTTCACCGTCACCGTCACAACAGGCCGTCCCGGACCACGCCGTTAGCTCCGTTGCAACCGTCGTGAGCCTAGCTACCTCCCCACCCTCTCTGTTCCCTCTCTCGAGCCCTGTAGCGACTGCACATAGCTCACCCGCACGCGCCACCGCGGAGCTCATCGCCGACGAGGCTCCGGCCACCCAACGGCCGCGCCACCTCCTCCACTAGCCCTACCACACCCCCAGGAGCTCAACGCACTAACCCAAGTGCCTCTCCGTGCCCCCTAGCGACGAGTCCGAGCTCACCCGAGCTCCGGCCACCGCCAAACTCATCGTCGGCGTCTTTTCCGACCACCCCGAGCCCAAACACCACCACCACTAGACGCGGACGAGTCTCCTCGTCACGTAGAGCCTCTACGCCGCGCAAATGGTCGCCTGAGGGCGTTTTCCGAAGCCCTCCGCCGCGTCTGTCATCGCCGTCGTCAAACCGCCGGCGAGTTGACCTCGTTTGACCTGGGGTTTAACTCCCCTGGGTAAATGATAGGTGGGCCCAGAGCCCTGCTAATTTTAGCTTAGCACTAATCAACTTTTAGTTAACCCAATAGGTCACTGACTTGCGGGCCCAGGCCCCACTAACAGTTTAGTTAGTATTAACTTAACCCTGTTAATTAGTTGTTTCACTGACGTGTGGGTCCCAGCCATCAGGTTTGACCCGGGCTGGCACCTTTGACTCGCTGATGTCACAGTGACGCAGTGCTGACGCAGTTATTTATTTTCTGGATTTATTCTTATATAGGAAATTCCAGAAAATAGCCAAAACTTCTAAAAATCATAGAAAATCAACCATAGCTCCAAATCAAACAAATTATATATGAAAAATGATCAGAAAAATTCAATCTTTCCATCTGTAATGGTTTAATGCATAACCAAACACTTCAACCTTGCTGTTTAGGTGAAACAAGGTAATACACTTATAATGCATAAGAACTTAAGCTTCCATTTGAATCTTTGATTCAAATGGACCCATTTCAACTTGTTTCACATTGCATTAGGCAGGACACATCATTTTGCCATGTCATAGCATGCATCATACTGTTGCATTTTGCCATGTGTTGATTATATTCTGTGTGTCTTTCGTGGTAGGTTCTGCCTCCGAGGATATCTCCGAGTATCCAACTGAAGGGCAGTACCCTACTACCACTCCATCAGGCAAGCAGCCACATTGATCACATCGATACAATCCAATGTTCTCGCTTCTGCTCTCACTTACTGCATTAAGACAACAACGTTTCAAACTGCTGTGTGGTGCGGTAGTTGAACCCTTATCCTCTGCATGACCTGTCATTGCCACAGTAACTAGATGAAACCCACTAGCATGTATAGGATTTGATTGAGCCATGTATGTGTTTCCTACCTTGCTATGCCTGCTATGCTTAGATTTTTGTCAAGTCTGGTTCATATGGGTGACGGGCTAGAGTGAAATGATTATGTCGGTAATGTGAGGGATGTGTTGATCATGATTTGGTAAAGGTATCAATGAGAGGCCATGTAGGAGTACATGGTGGGTTGTTTCATTGAGGCCGCCTCTAAGAACTGAGATCTGTATGTGTTAATTAAGAACCAGCTACTACCATACATTGGACCCGAAACCAATGGACCCTCTCGGCTTCTTATTCACCCTAGTACTTTGTCCAGGAGTTGCAATTAGTTTCTGGTGTTTGTAGGTTATGTGTTGGCGGCCGTGCGTAGCGCTGACCCTAGGGTGGGCTATGATGCGGTAGATACACCGTGGCCGGGTATGCCGGGCGCCCGTTTGGCATCTCGGGACCCTGTTCACATCGCTCGGGGCCGTATGTGGAAACCTCGGCCGCACTCCCTGCGGATGGAACCTGGATAGGCGATAAACCTGGACTAGAGACTTGAGTGTTTAGGTAGGCCGTGGCCGACACCCTCGTTGGGCTTCCGCTTGAAGGTTGCCGAGTACATGTCGTGTAAACGACGGTAAGTGGTGAGAGCGTGTATGAAGAAGTACACCCCTGCAGGGTTAACATCATCTATTTGAATAGCCGCATTCGCAGTAAAGGATTACTTGGTTGCCTATACAGTTCATAGACAAGTTAATGGTTACTACTAAAAGACTCAAGATAAGTGTGAGTACCGAGATGGCCCTCTTGTGGGATGACGAGGGAGGATCCCCGGTGGAGTATTGTGTTGGCCCTCTTGTGCGAAAACTATTTTACTAGTGGTGTCTCATAGGATAGCTTAGCCAAGAGTCAAAGCTAGCTTGCTGCAATAACTCCGCCACCTTCTTGAGAATGAGCATGTATAGTAGGTTCTGTTGTAAGACTTGCTGAGTACCTTTGTACTCATGTTTTCTTTAATTACTATTTTCAGACGACAACACCGCCCCCTCCGATGGGTTTTATGTAGACCTCGACGTTGATGAGTAACTTGCCACCCAGGTGGTGATCCTGGCCATGGAGGGCCCTATGTAGATAGACAGGCTTCGACAAGCCTTCTTCCTTTCTAGTGTCTGTACTCAGACTATTTTCTTCCGCATGTGCTTGTATGCTTGTATGACTTGAGTGTCGGGGCATGTGACCCCTACTTGTATGAACATGTTATGTATGGCTCTCTGGAGCCTTTAAATAAAGTACTTGGGTTGTAGAGTTTTGTTGTGATGCCATGTTGTATTTGCACATATCGAGCATATTATGTGTATGATTGAAATGCTTGGTATGTGTGGGATCCGACAATCTAGTTGTTTATCCTTGGCAGCCTCTCTTATGGGGAAATGTAGTCTAGTGCTCCTCGAGCCATAGTAGTCCGCTACAGCCCGGTTCACCGGAGTCCTGCTAGCCCAGCACTACTGCTCAGGACACTTGACTAGCCGGCATGTGTTTCACTTTGTTCCTATGTCTGTCCCTTCGGGGAAATGTCACGTGGCGACATCCGGAGTCCTGCCTAGCCTGCTACAGCACAGGTTCCCCGGAGTCCTGTTAGCCCAGTGCTACAGCCCGGATTCACACGCTGTTGACCGACATGCTCGATGTGATTCATGTATGCGTGTCTCCATAGGTCTGTGCCGCTTTGGGTTCACGACTAGCCATGTCGGCCCGGGTTCTCTGTCATATGGATGCTAGCGACACTATCATATACGTGAGCCAAAAGGTGCAAATGGTCCCGGGCCATGGTAAGGCGACACCCATGGGGATACCATGCGTGAGGCCGCAATGTGATATGAGGTGTTACCGGCTAGATCAATGTGACTTGGAATCGGGGTCCTGACATGATCCTAATTTTTTTTTTGAAATTTGAGAATAGAAGAGTCGAATCTCTACGTCAGGATGCCTCACCACAGCGACGAAGGGACTGAGGAGTAAAAAGAATCCTACTCTCTGATATATATAAATCCTAAAAGACTCACAACATTTTTTCTAGACTCAACAACGCCAATGATTCGATCAAGTAGGGGGCTCCTAAGTCGGGGAAGGCTCTGATTACCAACTTGTAACGCCCATGATGCGGCTATATCTCCCATGTGTCGAAGCACGACTTAGAGGCATAACCGCATTGTAAGCAATGTCGCAAGTGGGGTAATCTTCACACAACCCATGTACTGAATAAGAAAAGAGGTACATAGTTGGCTTACAATTGCCACGTCACACAATGCATAAATATAACATTACAATCATCCAGATACAATCAAGGTCCCACTACGGAACCAAAATAAAGACAACCCCAAATGCATAATGTCCCCGATCGCCCCAACTGGGCTCCACTACTAATCGTCTGGAAAGGAAACGTAGTATCGTCCTGAGTCCTCATCGAACTCCCACTTGAGCTCAGTCGAATCTCCTGGAGCAGTATCATCGGTCCCTGCATCTGGTTTTGGAAGTAATCTGTGAGTCACGGGGACTCAGCAATCTCACACCCTCGCGATCAAGACTATTTAAGCTTATAGGTAGGTAAAAGGTATGTGGTAGAGCTGCAGCAAGCACTAGCATATATGGTGGCTAACATATGCAAATGAGAGCGAGAAGAGAGAGGCAAGGCACGGTCGAGAAACTATGATCAAGAAGAGATCCTAGAACACCCTATGTTCAAGCATAACTCGAGACCGTGTTCTCTTCCCGGACTCCGCCGAAAAGAGACCATCATGGCCACACACTCTGTTGATTCATTTTAATTAAGTTAAGTTTCAGGTTTTCTACAACCGGACAATAACAAATTCCCATCTGCCCATAACCGTTGGCACAACTTTCAAAAGTTCAAATCCCTGCAGGGGTGTCCCAACTTAGCCCATCAGAAGCTCTCACGGTCAATGAAGGATATTCCTTCTCCCATGACAACCCGATCAGACTCGGAGTCCCGGTTACAAGACATCTTGACAATGGTAAAACTAAACCAGCAAAGCCACCCTAATGTACCGACAAATCCCAATAGGAGCTGCACATATCTCATTCTCAGGGCACACCGGATTGTCCAAGGTTCCGGTAGGCCGGCCCAGAGTTGCCCCTGGTGGCCACCGGCAGCTGACAGGTTGGACCAACACTCACAGGAGCCCAAGGGAACCCATGGGAAAAAGAGGCTAGGTGGAAAATGGTAAAACCAATGTTGGGCTTTGCTGGAGGAGTTTTATTCAAGGCGAACTGTCAAAACGCAAAATCAAGGAACATAACACCAGTATGACGGAAACTAGGGCGGCAAGAGTGGAACAAAACACCAGGCATAAGGCTGGGCCTTCCACCCTTTACCAAGTATATAGATGCATTAAAGTAGACAAGATATAATAGTGATATCCCAACAATAAACATGTTCCAACAAGGAACAAACTCCAATCTTCACCTGCAACTAGCAACGCTATAAGAGGGGCTGAGCAAAGCGGTAACATAGCCAAACAACGGTTTGCTAGGACAAGGTGGGTTAGAGGTTTGACATGGCAATATGGGAGGCATGATAAAGCATGTGGTAGGTATCATATCGTAGGCATAGCAATAGAGCGAGCATCTAGCAAGCAAAGATAGAAGTGATTTCGAGGGTATGGTCATCTTGCCTGCAAAGTTCTCCGAGTTGACGTTAGCTTGATCCTCGTAAGCGTACTCAACGGGTTTCTCGATCACGTACTCGTCTCCCGGCTCTACCCAAGCAAGAACACAAGCAAAGGGAGACACAATCAACCACGGTGCAATGCACAAGCAACATGATGCAAAACATGTCATGATATGCAAGATGTGATATGCGATGCATATGCATGTTTCGAAAAAGAAAGATTGAACCTGGACTCCACTTGGAAAACCAAGAGTGCCACTGGAAAGATGAGTTCATTTCGGTTGAAATCGATATAAGGATCACCGGAATCGGATGCATGGTTTGCAAATGACAAGCAAAACAAATATGGCACCGATCTGCAATTAACAACATGAGGCCATTTAAATGCATCAAGAACAACAAGCTACTGCACTCTAGCATGACAACAAATCACATGGCAGTGATCCACTCAAGATGCTTGACAAAAGATGAACACTAAGCTACGGCTAATTCACTCAATAGCAGGTTCAAACAAGCATGGCAAAAGTGCTAAAGATGTCATGTTACAGACTTAGTGAAAATAACATGTCAGGAATTTAACATCAGGAAGCAATGTTTAGAGCAAGATAACTATTGGCATTCTGGGAACGGGGGTCCCCAGACTTGCCTGCCTGCGGCCTGCAGCGTGGCTCAAAGGGGGGCCCAGCACGGCCCATCTTCATCAACACAGACCCAAGACCCTCGCGAGGGGCCAAGCCTCGCGGGGCGGACGACACGGAGCTTCCTCAGGCACGGCCTCATCAGGCTGGCTCGCGAGGAGGTGGAGAGATCAAGGCGGGCTACCTCACGAGGTGCATGTGACACAAGCCATGACGACCAAGGGCACCAGGCGGGCGCTAGCCCGCGCAGTGTCCTCCTTTCCTCTTTGGTGCAAAGGGAGCAAGCGCAGGCAAGAGCATCAAGCAAAGGCACCCGTTTTGGTGCAACGAGACCAAGCCAAGTCCAACGGCAGGGAGGAAGTCATTGTGGAGCCCAAGACGGCATCACCACCAGAGCTTTGTGCAGGCGAAGACTACTTTTGTCAGGATAGCTGGTACTAGCTGTCCCCCTTCAAATTAGCCCGCCATTGTTGGCTCCCTTCCCGCTTGATATTTGGGAAGAGGACCAGGGCCTCTATAAATAGGACTAGCCACCAAAGTAGGTAGAGGTGGAGGATCGAGAGGAGATCGATCAGAGAGAGAGAGAGAGAAGGGTGAGTGAACTCCTCCCAGCAGTTCATCGCCCCAGCCAAGAACAGACCCTCGCGAGGCTGTTCTTCCTAGTATTGCTCATCATCATCAGCCCAAGAGGCAATCCACCACACCACACACTGGAGTAGGGTATTACACCACGACGGTGGCCCGAACCATTATAAACCCCGTGTTCGTTGTGTTGTTCTTTCCTTAGCCTAGATCTTAGGGAGGCGGAGGGGTGCAGGTAGGTAGGAGGCGTAATCTCCGCGCGCACCCCAGTGTTCGAACCTCAAGGGTCTGCCGGAACCCGAAATCCAACATTTGCCGCGCCAGGTAGGGGTGCGCCGGAATTCGTCTTCCACCACCCCGTTCTCCTCTGACCATCGCGCCCATGTCTGACGCTCGTCGGGCCCGCGCCGAGCGCCGGGCCGCTCTCGCTTCCTGCATCGCCCAGACGGCTCCTGTCGGCGGGCATCCTCGCCGTTCCCCGTCACCTGCCGTCAACGCCGCCACCGGCCCGGCGGGGGACGAGCAGCAAGCGTCATCTCAGCATCCGTCCGTGCGGCAAGACGGCCGCACCGCTACTCCCTCGCTCACCCCAGCTGGTACTTCGTCCCGCGCGCTTCGCGCACCCATGGAGGCTCGAGCTGCACTCATTGCGGCAAACGAGCTCCTGCGCTACCGTCCCGTCGACAACGTCTACAAAGAATGTCTCGACCGCGTCGCCGAGCTCGTCCGCGCCGCAAGGGGCTCTCTTGCGCCGTCCATTCCACAGCACTGCACCCCGCCCCGCGCGGGCGACGAAGCTCCGGCGGCGCCCCGGCCGCCTCCTTCTCAAGAAGGCGCCATGGCTCCAAGGCGCGTGGCCCCTGGGCGGAACCCGCTCCGTCAGGTGCCAGCGCGGCAAGAGCAGAGCTGTCAAGAAGTCCCTCGCCCGCAAGAAGCTTCCCGGGCGCTCCCTGCTCCAGTGCGTCGCGACCATGCTCCTGCTCCCGCACGTCAAGACCCCACGCTGCTCCCAGCTGCAGCGCATGGGGACATGCAAGACCAAACTCTCCGTCACCCAAGGCCTCCTTTGGCCACAGTAGGCTGCCGTGCCTTCACCATCGAGCTACGTAGCGTCGCGTGGCCCGGCAAGTTCAAGCCAGACCTGCCTCCTCGTTACGACGGCACGGCCGACCCTACGGAGTTCCTCCAGCTCTATGAGCTGGGCATCGAAGCTGCCAACGGAGACGAGAAGGTCATGGCGAACTGGTTTCCCATGGCGCTCAAGGACGGGGCCTGCACCTGGCTCCTGAACCTGGCTCCAGGCACGATATCCTCCTGGGACGAGATGCGCACCCGCTTCATTGCCAACTTCCAAGGTACTCGCGACCGGCCACCCGCCGTGAGGGACATGCGCCGCATCAAGCAACAACCCGGGGAGACCCTGCAGAAGTACCTCCAGCGCTTGAACAATGCATGCCTCAAGATTCCCAAGGTGACCGAGGAGGCCATCATCTCAGCCTTCTCCGATGGCGTGCGCGATGTCAAGATGAAGGAGGAGCTAGCGATGCATGAAGACCTGTGCACTTCCTTGGAGCTGTTCAACTTGGCAACCAAGTGCGCCAGGGCTGAGGAAGGGCGTCTCTCCCTCCTCGAGCTGCCTGCCGAAGACCCAGAAGAGAAGAAGCCCAAGGCCAAGGATGTGAAGCGCAAGGGGGCTGCCGTGCTCGTGGCAGAACCAGACACCAAGCGGGGCAGAGATCAACCCGAACCTTCCAAGGGCAGTCGGTACTGTGTGTACCACGACCTCCACACCCACAACACCAACGAATGTCAAGAGCTCCGAGCCGTGCGAGAAGGAAGGATCGGCCGTCACCCCGACCGCAGTGACCGGGGCTACGGTCGAGGAGGAGGAAGGAACGCAGGACGCTGGGAAGACCGTGGCCCGCGCCAAGGGTGGCGCGATCAACCTCGCGAGGATCGCTGGCAAGACCCGCCTCGCGAGGGAGACTGGAGGGATCAGCCTCGCGAGGATCGCCCGCAAGGCAACGCAGGACTCCCTCTGCTGCTGCCGCAGCCAAGGAGAAACGAGGACCGGCATCAGGACGAGGGGGCTGGGGGCTTCCAGGAGCTGCGCGCGATCGCCTGCATCCTGGGCGGGGCTCAAGCCCCAGCCTCTCAACACATCTTCAAGCAGTTCGCCCGCGAAGTGAATGCAGTCCTCCCCAAGCTCGAAGCCACGCGCCCTCTCAGGTGGTCGGCGTGCGCCATCACGTTCAGCTCAGCAGATCAGCTCAAGTGTGCGGCTACGGCCGGAGTCCTCCCGATGCTTTGTTCCCCAATCATTAGCAACGTGGTGGTCACCAGGACCCTCATCGATGGCGGGGCAGGGCTCAACGTCCTGTCCGTGGAAACATTCAACAATCTCCAAGTGCCCTACAGCCAGCTTCAGCCAACCAATCCTTTCTCCGGAGTCACGGACAGCTCCACGGTCCTGATTGGGCAGGTCCGCCTCCCTGTCACCTTCGAGGCACGCGACAACTACCGCACCGAGCTCATCGACTTCGACGTCGCTCACATTCGCCTACTGTACAATGCCATCCTTGGGTACCCAGGGCTGGCCAAGTTCATGGCCGTAACTCACCACGGCTACAACGTCCTCAAGATGCCATGAAGTGGCGGAGTCATCACGGTGCCCTGTGAAGAGAAGGACGCGGTGTGTTCCCTGGAACGAGCCTTCCAGGCCGCATCACTGGAAGACCCAGATCACAGAAGCAGGAGGCTTCTCGAGACCGCCCCCAAGAAGAAGAAGACATCGTCCGCTCGGCCCCTCAGGAGGCAGGCCCCTCTGGGCCCGCGCCTGCCCAGGGGGAACCTCCTTCCATCGCATAGGAAAGCGCGCCTAGTGCCCTCCTCAGGCAGGGCTCGGGGGCTCTCCCCTGGAGGGCCACCGACCTGGCTAGGGTCATGAGGGAGGCGCTTGGGCACCACATGGAGGCGTGTTTCGAAGCACGTTTCCCTCAAGAAGGAGTAAGGCAAGGAGAGCCAGACCCTCAGGAGTTCGTCAGCAAGGCCATTCAGGAGCTACAGGAGTCAAGGGTCATGAAAGGCGGTCGCCGCCTACCAGCAGTGGCTCCCCATCCAGGCGAGGATGGTGGGCTGCGCGTCTGCATCGACATACCAGGGCTCAATCGAGTCGCCTCTCTGGAGCGCCTCTGGCCCTCGCGCAAGGGGTGCTGCGGAGGTCCACCCCACAGCTACGTTCGCATGCCTTACGGCTTGCCGAATGCGGTTGCCATGTACCAGCGCCTCATGAGGGACATCATGGGGGCTCAAGAGGCCAGGCGTTCCGCAGCCCTGGCGGAGACGGAGATGGTCCGCGAGGAGCCACCAGCGCCTGTGGAGCCTCCCAAGGCCCGTCGGCCTGGGGGCTCGTGCGGATCGGCTTTCACAGCCACTGAGTCTGCTACACCAACACTCCTTCGTCCTCAACATCATCAGGTGACATCTTTCAAGTTTCACTTCCAGCTGGGAGCACCCCCCAGGGCTGCATTATTCCCAGGCCGCGTGGGTCCGTCCCTGCGGCATGTATCCCTTTCATTTCATGTTGTTAGCTTATCTTGTTGGGGGCGCCCCTCGGGCTGCATCATCCCCAAGTCGCTCGGGCCAGACCCAGCAGCATGTATCCCTTTTGCGTTTATTTCCGGTTATGCGTTCGACCCACCATGCTTGATTATTTGATGCCGGTCCACGGCACCTCTTCTTCTCCATGCCGACCACTTGCACGTTAAAGGGGGGGTACCCGAGCATCGCGACTCAGGGCTCTTACTGGCTCTCCAGCCCTCACCCTCTGGCCTTGTCCACGGCATCGCGACCTGGCATACCAACGACGGCTGAGACCAGCTCGAGGGCCGGGACCCGAGGACGTAGAGTGCCGGCATCTAACCAAATTTGCAGGGACACATCACAAGATAAGGCCTAGTGCCAGGCGCAACCCGCCTAGAGGTAGGGCCCCGTGAGTCCCGCACTGGCTCACGGGTGCCCACATACACCTCGCCAGGCCCTACCGTGCCAGCCACATGTCAGGATGGGGCTGTACACGCCCCGGGGGCTCCTCCCGGCGGGGGGGCCCCTCCCACGTACCAGTGGAAGCACCATGCTTCGCGCTGGCTGACGACACTGCCGAGGAGCGGCTATGCCCATACACATACGGAAGCGCTATGCTCCGCGCTGGTGATAAACAACTGAGGGTGGCCCCCGGGCCGCATCAACCTCAGGGAGCCCAGAGCTCAGTGTCTAGCCTCATCATAACGCCTCCCCTCGGGAGTGCCGCGCGAGGGGGCTGGGCACGGGGGTTGCGCCTGGGTCACGCCCAGACACACGCCGCCTAGC
>NC_041392.1:220514197-220528097 GCF_002162155.2 Triticum dicoccoides | reverse complement strand
GCCTCTCCCCGAGCGGAGCCAAGGTACAAAGGCCGTTTGAGCGTCAAAGGGGACTCCTGAGCATCGCGACTCAAGAGCCTAAATGGTCATGTAGCCCCTCACTCCTTAGTTACGAAAGGCTAACGGCGGTTGAGGTATGCGTGTGGCCGGGCTCTGCAGATGTAGAACGGTAGATCCACCCACATCATACCTCCCTACTTGCTGTTCGTGCGCCAAGGGGGACTCCTGAGCATCGCAACTCAGAGATCAGCCCGAACCTTCCAAGGGCAGTCGGTACTGTGTGTACCACGACCTCCACACGCACAACACCAACGAATGTCAAGAGCTCCGAGCCGTGTGAGAAGGAAGGATCGGCCGTCACCCCGACCGTAGTGACCGGGGCTACGGTCGAGGAGGAGGAAGGAACGCAGGACGCTGGGAAGACCGTGGCCCGCGCCAAGGGTGGCGTGATCAACCTCGCGAGGATCGCTGGCAAGACCCGCCTCGCGAGGGAGACTGGAGGGATCAGCCCCGCGAGGATCGCCCGCAAGGCAAAGCGGGACTCCCTCCGCTGCTGCCGCAGCCAAGGAGAAACGAGGACCGGCATCAGGACGAGGGGGCTGGGGGCTTCCAGGAGTTGCGTGCGATCGCCTGCATCCTGGGCGGGGCTCAAGCCCCAGCCTCTCAACACATCTTCAAGTAGTTCGCCCGCGAAGTGAATGCAGTCCTCCCCAAGCTCGAAGCCACGCGCCCTCTCAGGTGGTCGGCGTGCGCCATCACGTTCAGCTCAGTAGATCAGCTCAAGTGTGCGGCTACGGCCGGAGTCCTCCGGATGCTTTGTTCCCCAATCATTAGCAACGTGGTGGTCACCAGGACCCTCATCGATGGCGGGGCAGGGCTCAACGTCCTGTCCGTGGAAACATTCAACAATCTCCAAGTGCCCTACAGCCAGCTTCAGCCAACCAATCCTTTCTCCGGAGTCACGGACAGCTCCACGGTCCTGATTGGGCAGGTCCGCCTCCCAGTCACCTTCAGGGCACGCGACAACTACCGCACTGAGCTCATCGACTTCGACGTCGCTCACATTCGCCTACTGTACAATGCCATCCTTGGGTACCCAGGGCTGGCCAAGTTCATGGCCGTAACTCACCACGGCTACAACGTCCTCAAGATGCCATGAAGTGGCGGAGTCATCACGGTGCCCTGTGAAGAGAAGGACGCGGTGTGTTCCCTGGAACGAGCCTTCCAGGCCGCATCACTGGAAGACCCGGATCACAGAAGCAGGAGGCTTCTCGAGACCGCCCCCAAGAAGAAGAAGACATCGTCCGCCCGGCCCCTCAGGAGGCAGGCCCCTCTGGGCCCGCGCCTGCCCAGGGGGAACCTCCTTCCATCGCATAGGAAAGCGCGCCCGGTGCCCTCCTCAGGCAGGGCTCGAGGGCTCTCCCCTGGAGGGCCACCGACCTGGCTAGGGTCATGAGGGCGGCGCTTGGGCACCACATGGAGGCGTGTTTCAAAGCACGTTTCCCTCAAGAAGGAGTAAGGCAAGGAGAGCCAGACCCTCAGGAGTTCGTCAGCAAGGACATTCAGGAGCTACAGGAGTCAAGGGTCATGAAAGGCGGTCGCCGCCTACCAGCAGTGGCTCCCCATCCAGGCGAGGATGGTGGGCTGCGCGTCTGCATCGACATACCAGGGCTCAATCGAGTCGCCTCTCTGGAGCGCCTCTGGCCCTCGTGCAAGGGGTGCTGCGGAGGTCCACCCCACAGCTACGTTCGCATGCCTTACGGCTTGCCGAATGCGGTTGCCATGTACCAGCGCCTCATGAGGGACATCATGGGGGCTCAAGAGGCCAGGCGTTCCGCAGCCCTGGCGGAGACAGAGATGGTCCGCGAGGAGCCACCAGTGCCTCTGGAGCCTCCCAAGGCCCGTCGGCCTGGGGGCTCGTGCGGATCGGCTTCCGCAGCCACTGAGTCTGCTACACCAACACCCCTTCGTCCTCAACATCATCAGGTGACATCTTTCAAGTTTCACTTCCAGCTGGGAGCACCCCCCAGGGCTGCATTATTCCCAGGCCGCGTGGGTCCGTCCCTGCGGCATGTATCCCTTTCATTTCATGTTGTTAGCTTATCTTGTTGGGGGCGCCCCTCGGGTTGCATCATCCCCAAGTCGCTCGGGCCAGACCCAGCGGCATGTATCCCTTTTGCGTTTATTTCCGGTTATGTGTTCGACCCACCATGCTTGATTATTTGATGCTGGTCCACGACACCTCTTCTTCTCCATGCCGACCACTTGCACATTAAAGGGGGGGTACCTGAGCATCGCGACTCAGGGCTCTTACTGGCTCTCCAGCCCTCACCCTCTGGCCTTGTCCACGGCATCGCGACCTAGCATACCAGCGACGGCTGAGACCAGCTCGAGGGCCGGGACCCGAGGACGTAGAGTGCCGGCATCTAACCAAATTTGTAGGGACACATCACAAAATAAGGCCTAGTGCCAGGCGCAACCCGCCTAGAGGTAGGGCCCCGTGAGTCCCGCACTGGCTCACGGGTGCCCACATACACCTCGCCAGGCCCTACCGTGCCAGCCACATGTCAGGGTGGGGCTATACACGCCCTGGGGGCTCCTCCCGGCGGGGGCCCCCCTCCCACGTACCAGTGGAAGCACCATGCTTCGCGCTGGCTGACGACACTGCCGAGGAGCGGCTATGCCCATACACATACGGAAGCGCTATGCTCCGCGCTGGTGATAAATAACTGAGGGTGGCCCCCAGGCCGCATCAACCTCAGGGAGCCCAGAGCTCAGTGTCTAGCCTCATCGTAACGCCTCCCCTCGGGAGTGCCGCGCGAGGGGGCTGGGCACGGGGGTTGCGCCTGGGTCACGCCCACACGCACGCCGCCTAGCCAGGCCCCCCCCCCCCGGGCCTGGTTCGTCGCGCGCCTCTCCCCGAGCGGAGCCAAGGTACAAAGGCCGTTTGAGCGTCAAAGGGGACTCATGAGCATCGCGACTCAGGAGCCTAACTGGTCATGTAGCCCCTCACTCCTTAGTTCCGAAAGGCTGACGGCGGTTGAGGTATGCGTGTGGCCGGGCTCTGCAGATGTAGAACGGTAGATCCACCCACATCATACCTCCCTACTTGCTGTTCGTGCGCCAAGGGGGACTCCTGAGCATCGCAACTCAGGAGCCTAACTTGTCATGTAGCCCCTCACTCCTTGGTCCCGTCCTGGTTTCCGGTCGGGGCTAACGGTGGCTGAGGTATGCGCGGGGCCGGGCTCTGCCGGTATAGAACATAAGCAAGTAGGAAGGAAAAGCATAAATCTCAAGGAATTCAAAAGCAAATATTACAGTCCACACTGTTATCTCAATGCCAAACACAAGTTTAAATGCCTCCTCGAGGCATGATACATGTGCAGGAATTAAAGGCAGGACAGGAGCCACAACGGAGTCACTTGTCGGCGGTGGAGCAACGCGGAGTGGGTTCGCCTCATGGAGCAGTGGGGTCGGCAGCGCCTTGCTTCGGCTTGGTGCTGAAGGTCCGGAACTTCCCCTGGAGAGCCTCCACATGACCCTTCATGGCCTCGGCAGCGGCAGCGGCACGCTCGTCGCTTACTAGCTCCAGCAGGCTGTCGAGGTCGACGCCGGGATCGCGAAGGTAGATGTGGGTGAGGACCCGCGTCAGCGCTGCAGAAGACAGGACACGCACCTCGGCCTCGGCCGTGGGGCCAAGCCCAAGGGCGACATCTTCAAGAGCGCAAACCAGGAAGGGAAGCAGCTTGGCGGGGCCGTCCTCGGCGCCAGCCAGCGGGCTCTCCAGGCCGCTGTCGTAAAGCGTCCTCAGCGAGGAGCGAGCCTTCGCCTCCATCTCCGTGAAGGCCACGCGGTCCTCGGCAAGAACCTGGGCCTTGTCATCCAGCTCGGCCTTCCTTGCCCCCAACTCCTGCTCCAGCGCGCCTAGGAAGTCGCGGCACTTCCCGAGCTTGACCTCCCTCTCCTTGACGGCCGCCTCGCGAGCTTCATGCCTTCTTCCTGCTCTTGGCGAAGGCGGACCTCTTTCGCGAGCTGGTCCTACAGGCCTTGCAGCGCGTCCTCCAGCGCCTTGCAGCGACCACGGACGTCGACCACCTCCCCCAGGGCTGCATCACAGGCAGCCTTCTCCTCAAGGACGGCCTGCTTGTCCTCATCGCAAGCCGTCGAGGCCTGGACCAACGCCGCCCGAATTGAAGCGTCGGAGCGAACCCATCCTGAAGCCAGCTCCAAGCGCCCGGCCACCAAGCGAGGGTCGGCGCCAAGAATATCCTGCCGCGGTCGGTCCAGCTCAGCAGCAGCACGATCCAGAATGGCAGAAGGAGTCAGAGAGACAGCAGCCGGTGGAGTAGGAGGAGAAGGCGGCAGCGCGACCACAACATCCTAAGGTGGAGCCAGCTGCACCCCAACGGCTGTAGTGGCGGCAGCAGGCAAAGGCACCTCGTGAGTCACTTGGGCCATGGTGGCTGAGCTCGCCCCAGCCGGCTTAGCCAGGCCTCGCGAGGACGACCGGGCAGGAGAAGCCCGTGCGTTGCGGTCACCCTCCTTCGCGGGCAGAGGCGCTGCCACGAATGGAACCTCAGGAGCTCCCTTCAGCTTCTTTGCTGCGGGCGCCAGCCTATCCAAGAGATGTGGACGTCAAGCCTCAGAAGCAGAACAAGAATCAAGCGCTTACGGGTCGTCGCCAGTGAGCTCAAGTGGCCTGCGGCCAAATTTGAAGCCTGAAAGCCGGCAGGAAGGGTCAACCTCGGGAAGCTTGGAAGCGGAAGGCGCGTTTGCGGTCTGCCTCGGGGCCGGGGCAGACCCGCGGGAGATCAGCCCGGTCCTGTCCTTCTCCGTGATCGGGGGCAAGCTCCCGCCGTCCATCTCGTTATCATCCTGATCATCATCGCTCGGAGAGAGGCGGAGAACGCGGGACCTGCGCTGGGGGAGGGGAGCCCTCGACTCTCCGTCAGTCGCCTCGGAGTCAGGCCCTTTTTCCCGCTCCCCTCCTACCTCCTCTTTGCTAGAGTCGTTGGAGGACACATCCACTGATTCCCCGGGAGTTTCCATGGGAACGGGCCCGTCCCCTTTGAAGACGGGCATGGACTCCACTACCTGCTCCCAGTCGTCGCGGAGGAACAAGGGCGTAGGAGCGCCCTCCAACCTCGCCACATCGCCCCCGACCAGAGATTGGAGGACCGCAGCCACATCTCCGTCGGCCAAGGCCGCGGGGCTCGGATGGGGCCTCCACATCGGAAGTGAGTACTGCCGAAGAGGAGCTAGCTGGTGCTCCAGGAATTCCCTCAGCAGCGACGCGCCAGTCACCTTCGCCGCCGCCATGTTGGCCGGCCTCAGATCCGCGTCCATCTTCTCCAACACCAGCTTCACGTGGGGGTCCGCGAGCTCCACTCGACCCCAATCGCTGGAGCTCGTGGGTTGCTCCGTGGGCAAGATCAGCCGAGGGTGGATGCGCCCAGCATCCGCCAAGACCCACTTGCTCCTGAAGCCCTCAATCCTTTTCTCGAGGTTCGAAATGGCAATGGCGCCACCATACGTGATGAAGCTCACGCACGCAGAAGCAGGACCGCGAGAGGTCCAGAGGTAGAAGTAGTGGCGCAGCAAGGCCACTAAGGGCTGCACCCCTACGTGAGCCTCGCAGTAATAGGCGAAGATTGCCAGGAGAAGGACGGAGTTGGGGTGGAGGTGCAGAGCCTGTAGCTTATAATGGCGGAGGACAGGGAAGAAGAACTCGGAGAAGGGAGGCACCAGTCCAGCAGCAATGGTGCTTACAAAGAACGGATAGAAGGTGCTCCCTTGGCCCTCAGGGGTGGCGGAGCCGGCCTTGAACACCTTCGCCCCGTCGATGCCCCGCGCCGCCGCCATCCAGCGCAACCGGGCGAGGCTCGCCTCCGACACGTTCGGCAAGTCCAGGGCAGACGAGTACCAAGCTACGGCAGGGGACTGACGAGGCGCCATGGCTTCCTAGGTCACGCGGTCGGAGTAGATCTGAAAATTTTGGAGGAAGGAAGGAGAGGCACAAGAAAGGGGATCTAAGCAGCGACCGGAGAAAGCAAGAAGCAAAACCTAGGCAGATGCTGCTCCTTTATCAACTCGCGCGGTTGCTAAGGCGCTCACGTCCAATCAGCTGCCATGCGGCGCCCAAGGCCGCAGGCTGTTAGGGCCCGCGGTGCTTCGCTCTTGTCCTTCCGCCTCCCTGCACGGTCAAGTCCGGGCGCGCCTTGGGCCCGGGGGCTACTGTCGTCATTCTGGGAATGGGGTCCCCAGACTTGCCTGCCTGCGGCCTGCGGTGTAGCTCAAAGGGGGGCCCAGCACGGCCCATCTTCATCAACGCAGACCCAAGACCCTCGCGAGGGGCCAAGCCTTGCGGGGCGGACGACACGGAGCTTCCTCGGGCACGGCCTCATCAGGCTGGCTCGCGAGGAGGCGGAGAGATCAAGGCGGGGTACCTCACGAGGTGCCTGTGACGCAAGCCATGACGACCAAGGGCGCCAGGCGGGCGCCAGCCCGCGCAGTGTCCTCCTTTCCTCTTTGGTGCAAAGGGAGCAAGCGCAGGCGGGAGCATCAAGCAAAGGCACCCGTTTCGGTCCAATGAGACCAAGACCAGTCCAATGGCAGGGAGAAAGTCATTGTGGAGCCCAAGACGGCGTCACCACCAGAGCTATGTGCAGGCGAAGACTACTTTTGTCAGGATAGCTGGTACTAGCTGTCCCCCTTCAAATTAGCCCGGCATTGTTGGCTCCCTTCCTGCTCGATATTTGGGAAGAGGACCAGGGCCTCTATAAATAGGACTAGCCACCACAGTAGGTAGAGGTGGAGGATCGAGAGGAGATCGATCAGAGAGAGAGAGAGAAGGGTGAGTGAACTCCTCCCAGCAGTTCATCGCCCCAACCAAGAATAGACCCTCACGAGGCTATTCTTCCTTGTATTGCTCATCATCATCGGCCCAAGAGGCAATCCACCACACCACACACTGGAGTAGGGTATTACACCACAACGGTGGCCCGAACCATTATAAACCCCATGTTCCTTGTGCTGTTCTTTCCTTAGCCTAGATCTTAGCGAGGCGGAGGGGTGCAGGTAGGTAGGAGGCGAAATCTCCATGCGCACCCCAGTGTTCGAACCTCAAGGGTCTCCCGGAACCCGAAATCCGACAATAACAACATGCTACAGGAACATATCATGGCAAAGCAAAGAATGGCATGAAGCCACTCAAAGCATACAACAAAAGTCCCTTACTGACCATAAGCCAAAAGGGATCAGAAAATACAATGGCAACCATGTGAACATAGCAACTTTCGTTAACAGATTCAGACTTAGAAGAAAACTGGAACATGGCAAAACAGATTCACGTAGGCATGTTTATGAGCTCGATGCACTCACCACAAGGCATGGCATGCGAAACTAAGCATACACCCAGCAAGTAGACATGGCATAGAAGCTAAACATGGCAAGAACAACCTCATAGCATGCATGGATCAACTACAACAACCTCGACAAAATCGCTTAACATGTAAACAATCTGCTAGGAACATTTTATAGCAAAAGTAGTGCTCGATTGAGTCAAGCTAGGTTGCTCCATAATTGCAAACAAAGACATGGATGGATAGAGCATAACAATATCTCAAAATGCTCCTTACTGAACATGCTCAAAAGAGGCATGGATCACTCTGTAGCAACAAGAATACATGGCATAAAAATATAATCAGGGAAAAGACTTGGAAGATTTCTAAGTCCCTGAAATCAGCAACATTACGAGAGCTACTTTGCATGCTTGTGCTAGTCACCACTGAGATCACAAAAATGCATGGCATACACCCCTATAAAGATGGCATGGCATACTACAAAACACATGTAGGGCTCAAGTTCATAGGAGGCACATATTAATCGTGGCAAAAATGACAAATGTCCAATTACTGATAAGAATATGAAACTAACATTACATAGCACTCTTGCCACAGCATTTAGGGCATTAAGATGAACTCAAATGAACATGGTGAACTGAGATGAAATGAAGTACTCGTCGAGAAGAACAATTTGATATGCTACATGCCCAAAACGGAGCCACGGATGCAAAGTTATGGCATGATGAAAAATGCTAAAAATTATTGAAACTAGGGCAAAAGTCAACCCTAACGGATCTGGATCAGGATCTACATTCTTCCCGAGGACAAACTCGAGCTCTCCGGAGTCGGGCCGGAACTCGCCGGAGTCTTGTTGGAGAGGAGGAGGCGGGGCGAGGTCGGCGCCGGCGCGGAGCGGTCGGCGACGGGGCAGCGCGGTTGAGGCGGAGCAGGGCCGGTGACGGAGGAGCGCGGCGGCCGGCGGGGAGGAGGAGCGGCGACCGGGCATTGAGGTGGTGGTCGCCGGCGTGGCGGCGAAGGCAAAGCAGGGCGGCGCGGTCGGTGAGGTGGCGGCGCGAGGCGGCGGGGCGCGCGTGCGGGCTCGGGGAGGGCCCACGGCGGGCTTCGGTGGGCCAGCGGGGTGGCGAAGTGGGCGCGGAGGCTCGCCTTGTCAGGGAGCGACACGTGACGGTGGATGGCGGAAACGGACGGCCAGTGTTTGTCCGGCGGCGGAGAGGGAGCGGGCTAGGGTTAGGGATCCGGAAATTTCAGAGGGGGGTCTATATTTATAGGTAGAGGGAGCTAGGAGGCTCCAAATTGAGCTCGGTTTGCGGCCACGCGATCGTGATCGAACGACCTAGATGATGGAGGGGTTTTAGGTGGGTTTTGGGCCACTTTGGAGAGGTGTTGGGCTGCAACACACACGAGGCCTTTACGGTTCCTCGGTTAACCGTTGGAGTATGAAACAAAGTCCAAATGGCACGAAACTTGACAGGAGGTCTACCGGTAGTAAACCAAGGCCACTTGGCAAGTCTCGGTCCAATCTGAGAATGTTTAAAAGCCGCACACGAAAAGAGGTAAAAGGAGACACCGGAGGACATAGGAGCGCCGGAATGCAAAACAGACAACGGGGAAAATGCTCGGATGCATGACACGAACACGTATGCAAATGCGATGCACATGATGACATGATATGAGATGCATGACAAAGACAAAAGCAAGACGAAGATGAAAACCCAACAACAAGGAAATATCATAAGTTAGTGCCGGAAATGGCAAGAGTTGGAATACAATTTGGCAGGTTAGATACGGGGTGTTACACTTTCGCACGGTGGGCCACACTCGCTCAATCTCGCTCTCTTTATCTGAGTCTCGTTTAACCTCGTTTTTTTCACACACAAATGATATATCTCCCTGTTCGGGCCTCGATCGACACACTCTACACTCTCTCACACAGATTGTCTATCTAGGTAAGTCCATCGAAGCCGCCCCCACTCTTTTGACCTCATGGCGGGCCACGCTCACTCTCTCCCCCCCCCCTCTCTCTCTTTGTATGTCTCGATTGACCTCGCTCTTTCTCGGACAAAAACAATATATCACCATGTTTGAGCCCAATTCGAATTATTCACATTGTATACTCTCTCACGCATATTGTCTATCTAGGTCACTCTCTCCAACCCGTCTCACTCTTTCGATCGCACGATGACCCTATGTGATCGGTCAACCTTGCTTCCTCCCACACACAAAATATATCTACACGTCTGTGACTGGATCATCCCTCAAGCTCTATCTTACATCCCTCACCCTTGCCAAAAGCTCAATCAGACAATATCTCTCCAAAGCATATATATTTGTTCCATGAATGTCGGACCACACTCACTTTGTCTCTCTATCTATATGTCTATCGATTGACCTCACTTTCTCACGCCGTATCTTCCACACATTGAAGCTACCTCTCCATCCCTCGCAAAGCCGGAGCTATTTACATTGTGAGGGGCACTCCAACCTTGGATTAATTTGTGTAGGCATTTATTCCGATCGGTTTAGATTATATTTTCATAGCATTCGGCCCACAACTACTTGAAACAACGTTGCAACACCCCCCCAACTCCCCTAGTTGATTTCCCTCTGGCTCGGTCATCGCTCTCTTGCACGGCCTTTATCGCCTAACGTCGCACCATGGTATTATTGCAAAAGACTCAGTTGTTCTCTTTAATTATTATAAATAAGCTACAAAACTACACACCGATAGTCCACTTGGAATGGAACAAATTTGGACCCACAAATTAAAGTGCTACAAACTACCCACCGAGGGGCCCACATGTCATGAAACAAATTTGGACCCATATACAAACTAAAAAATAAAGGACGGGGATCGAACATGCGACCAGGACCTTCAAGCCGCACGTCAATAGGCAATATACGTAGAACAACAATGTTTGTTGTACCTCCCTTTGTTCACATAATGTTTTTATATTACCACAACCTATTTAATTGAGAACATGTAATATTATTTTTAGTACTATTCGCCTTCACTTACTGGTATGTTCCATGTGTTCTATCTCTCTCTCTCCTCCCTTCTGTGTTTAGACGCACGGGCACACACGAAGAACTCGCAGGCGATGTTGCCGTTGACCATATCTAGACGCATTCATAAGTTACGGAACCAATTTCACGTGCTAGCAGCACTAGTCAGTGTGTACATGCAATGCACGTTAATTTGGAAGTATATTAAGTGCATGCGGATATTAAGTTGGATATTATTTGCGTGTTATTATGTGATTAGTACTATTTTTGGCATGAAATTAACTACACGCTAAACGTGTTGAGCGCTCGACATTGAAGCAGCCTAGGTCGTTGGATGACAAGGAATACATGTGGCTTGATGACGTTTTATATTTAATTTGTTACGGCTCTAGCAGAACATTCAATCGATCAAACCATAGATTTTATTCAGTCTGACTCCAACTTTAAAATATACGATGATCGATCTAAAATAAACGAAAATGATAAATGTTTGGATTTTAAGCATGACAATCTGTAACGCCCCGAGACCGTTGCGCCAGGTGTCTTCCAGTTATTCGCTGGTGTTGCCTTGTCATTTGCTTGCGTGTTGTATTTTATCATGTCATCATCCGCATTACATCATCATGTTTTCAAAACTTGCATCCGTCCGGGTTCTCCCAGTTCCTTCTGTTGTCCGTTCTGAGCCTAGACACACTTGCACGCGCCCGCGACATGTCCGAAATAGTATTTTATAAGTGGCTGGAAAATGTTCTCGGAATGGGTTGAAAGTTGGCATGCGGTGTTGTTTTGTTGTCACTAGACTGCCTGCCAAGTTTCATCGCATTCGGAGTCCGTTTGATGCCCCAACGGATAAATATAACGGCAATAGTAGTCGGTTTAACGTCGGACATTTTCAGTCTCCGGAAACAGTCGACGGGCCTCCCTCTCTTCTCTTCTCTCAGCTCGAGATCGTCTACACAGCCCACTACCTACCGCCAGGCCCAACCTAACCTCTCTCGTCAGCCCGCGGCATTCCTCGCGCACGCGTCCGAAATCTGTCCCGGACCCGACCCGGACAGTTGTTACCGCCGTGTCCGGATCAACCCCAAACATCTACAAAACGTCTCCGTTTTGTTAATTGCACTTCCTAACATATTTTTTTTTCGTTCGTTCGATTACGATCGGAGGGACGAGATAGCCCCTAACCTATCCTACTCGCTATATATATTAGCCTAACCCTAGACCAACTCCCTCTTTTTTCCTCACCCGCCGCCACTCTCTCATCGGGATCCTCCCAGATCCCCTTCTCCACCAACCAGCGCTCCCCCATGTCCCTCCTCGATCCCCATCACTCGCAGCCACCCAAAAAAATCCTTCCAGTCACCGGGAAGCTCGTCGGCGCAAGCTCCTCCCGGGCCCTTCCTGAGTCGAGCGCCATGGCCCCGCCGTATATCGCCGGAGCAGAAGCCCCTTGCCCAGCGCGCCGGAGCTGTGCCCCACCACCACCACGGTCAGCTAGGCCACAGAGGACCAGGTCGCCATGCCCCTGCCTTCCCTTCATTTGCTCGCTGTGCTCCTGTCTCTCAACCTCTCTAATCTCTCTCGCCTCTCCCTTCTCCAGCAGAGACCCGACGCCCTGGACGCTCACGTCCCCGATCTTGCAGCGCCGCCGCCTGGAGCTTCTTCGCCGGAGGCCTTCGCCTCGTCTGCATCGTCGGCGTCCATCCCCGCTTGAATCCTCGCGTCCTCGCCGAACCTTGTGACTGCTGCTTTGCCTCTGCATCGAACGAGTCCCTGCCTCCGCCGCCCCGCCAAGTTCCTCGCCACCCCGTGTGCTCATTCTTGCTATCGCCGCCGCCAAGACCTTGCCTCGCCGGATCCGCCGCCCACTGCCGGGAATCGATCCCCGACGACCTCGCCTCGCAGCCGGTGGCCGTCCCGTTGTTGTGTGTCGCCGGAAGCACCAGCTGCCGCCGCGCCTGTCCCCTGCCAGGCTGCCTCGACCTGCTGCTGTCGTTTTCTACAGAGACGTGCAAAGCGCATGCAGTCAGCGCCTCCGCTGCGCCTCACGATGACCCAGCGGCCTCTCCCAGGCCCAGCTTAAGCCTGCCGCCTCGCCCGAACGGGGCCTTGGCCCATGGTGAGACGCCCCCCAGCAGCATCCCTTTTGTTTTTTTCCCAGTTGCCCCAGACATGGACCAATTTCAGCCCGTGGATGTTTTTTTCCAGTCTCTGTGAATTTAGCTAATTTCCAGGGAATTGCAGTTTTACAGAAAACCCCCTAGTTTCATGCATTTAATAAACTTCACAACCGTGCATCGGATCTAAATAAATTATATATGAAACTTGCTTAGAATTTTGTCTAGATTCATAGTATCCAACTTTCATCTATGTTTGAAACGTTTAAAATGTTGTTTGATTAAATTTGCTCCTATGCCATGTTAAAATGCTTTAATTCATAACTAAATAACCGTAACTCTGAATTTAATAAACTTTCTATGTAAATGGGGTAGAAAAATGTCTAGTTTAACATGGTGTACTCACTTTGCATGTTTAACAACTCTAAAATAATGTTTAGGGCAGAACAGTACCATAACCAAAATATGCGCATGAGGAGTTTTCGGACTTGTTGTTTGTTGTTCTGCCCTCATTTAAACTTGCCTAGATAGGTAGTTTTCATTTGCGTCGCCCTCTTGCCATGTTTAACAACATTTAATATTGTTGGGGTACATAATCGAGAGAGAACTAAATAATTGATGTGGTGTTCTGTCAATATGCAACCCGTTGCATATTGAGCTCCACTTAACTTGTAGTGTTGTTTGTGCACTTTGCCATGCCATGCTTCTTTAAACCGGACATGCATCATAATTGTTTGTGCATCATGCCATGTCTATGTGGTGGTTGTTTACTATGTTGTTTGCTTCTTTCCGGTGTGCTTCTTCGGGTTGTTTTCGGTAACGTCACGTTTGTGCGGAACCATTCGACTACGTCCGTTTATCTTCTTCATGGACTCATTCTTCTTCCTTGCGGGATTTCAGGCAAGATGACCATACCATCGAAATCACTTCTATCTTTGCTTGCTAGATGCTCGCTCTTTTGCTATGCCTATGCTGCGATACCTACCACTTGCTTATCATGCCTCCTATATTGTTGAACCAAGCCTCTAACCCACCTGGTCCTAGAAAACCATTGATTGGCTATGTTACCGCTTTGCTCAGCCCCTCTTATAGCTTTGTTAGTTGCAGGTGAAGACTGAAGTTTGTTCCTTGTTGGAACATGGAGATGTTGTTCCTTGTTGGAACATGTTTACTTGTTGGGATATCACAATTTATCTTATTTAACTAATGCATCTATACACTTGGTAAAGGGTGGAAGGCTCGGCCTTATGCCTGGTGTTTTGTTCCACTCTTGCCGCCCTAGTTTCTGTCATATCGGTGTTATGTTCCCAGATTTTGCGTTCCTTACGCGGTTGGGTTATAATGGGAACCCCTTGATAATTCGCCTTGATTAAAGCTTTTCCAGCAATGCCCAACCTTGGTTTTACCATTTGCCAC
>NC_041392.1:220472981-220513941 GCF_002162155.2 Triticum dicoccoides | reverse complement strand
TGCCGGTGGCCACCAGGGGCAACTCTGGGCTGGCCTACCCGTACCTAAGACAATCTGAGCGTGCCCTGAGAACGAGATATGTGCAGCTCCTATCGGGATTTGTCGGCACATTCGGGTGGTGTTGCTGGATTGGTTTTAACTTGTCGAAGTGTCTTGAAGAACCGGGATACCGAGTCTGATCGGAATGTCTCGGGAGGAGGTCTATTCCTTCGTTGATCGTGAGAGCTCTTCGTGGGCTAAGTTGGGACTCCCCTGCAGGGATTTGAACTTTCTAAAGCCGTGCCCGCAGTTATGGGCAGATGGGAATTTGTTAATGTCCGGTTGTAGAAAACCTAAAGTTGACCTTAATTAAAATGCATCAACCGCGTGTGTAACCGTGATGGTCTCTTTCCGGCGGAGTCCGGGAAGTGAACACGGTGTTGGAGTTATGCTTGACGTAGGTTGTTTTAGGATCACTTCTTGATCATACTTTCTCGAACATGCTTTGCCTTCTCTTCTCGCTCTCTTTTGCGTATGTTAGCCTCCATATATGCTAGTCGCTTGCTGCAGCTCCAACTCATACCTTTTACCTTACCCATAAGCTTAAATAGTCTTGATCGCGAGGGTGTGAGATTGCTGAGTCCCCGTGACTCACAGATACTTCCAAAACCAGCTTGCAGGTGCCGATGAGTCCGTGCAGATGACGCAACCCAGCTCGGGAGGAGCTCGATGAAGACCTTGTCCTTTGTATTGTTCGTTCTAGTTGATCAGTAGTGGAGCCCAGTTGGGGTCGATCGGGGATCTGTGTAGCATTTGGGGTAGTCTTCTTTATTTTGGTTCCATAGTCGGACCTTGATTGTATCTGGATGATGTATTGCTTTATTCATGTAATTGTGTGAAGTGGCGATTGTAAGCCAACTATGTACCTCTTTCCCTTATGTATTACATGGGTTGTGTGAAGATTACCTCACTTGCGATATTGCTTTCAATGCGGTTATGCCTCTAAGTCGTGCTTCGACACGTGGGAGATATAGCCGCATCGAGGGCGTTATAAGTTGGTAATCAGAGCCTTCCCCGACCTTAGGAGCCCCGCTGCTTGATCGTTTTTAGCAGCCGTTGTTGAGTCTAGAAAAATGTTTTGAGTCATTTAGGAATTATATATCGGAGAGTTTAGGAATTCTTTTTACTCCCCGGTCCCTTCATCGCTCTGGTAAGGCATCCTGACGTAGAGTTTTGACTCTTCTCTTCTCAAATTTCACTAAAAAAATTTAGGATCACGTAGGTATCTTGGAATCGTTCCGATGGTTTTGTGACGAGAACATTGTCTTGGTGCCTCCTATCAGGGGTTTTGTGGCAGTGTCCCGGGGAGTTGAGCTCCGAGGTGTTGTCATCACAATTTTATCGTTGCAATTCTGGAATACCTGAGTTTAGTACGCCGACATCAAAAATCTCTTTTATGCAGTTCGTTGGTGAGATAACCTCGACGCCACCTAGTACTGGGCGGGAGTTCGGGAGTATTGCCATAACTTGTATAACGGATGCTTTTCGAAGGTTGAGGTAGATGATTTCTGAAGGTTTCTTGGTTATGTGTTGAAGGATGGATACAGCTGGATGTAGGATTTGCTAGTTTTTGGTGAGATATTATGCTTCTCATGTATCCCCAACACCTGATTGCATAACCGGAATGTTTCAGGAGTTTATAAGTGGGAATTCAAGTAGCTCTTAGGAAATCTTTCCGACAGATGTATGATATGAAATTGGGGTTCGACGTCTAGTGGTCCGCCTATTCACGGTTGGTTTTATAGTGGTCTCGTTGTGTCTTAAAGAGTCCTTGGCTATGCCGACTCGGGGATGCTTCGTATGTCATGTGCACTGCCTTGTACATGATGGTGTTGTACGATCGAGCCCGTGTAGGCCCCACCACGAAAACTTCGGACGAAATCTCTATCATATGTTTGTTCTGGCTTATTCTGCAAGCCAATTCTTTGTTTTGTTTTGAGTTGTGGTATTCGAGTTGCTTCAATGTCAAGTGTTGATTCCATACCTTCCCCAAATGGTGTTCTCATACTCCGATGTGGATACCAATCCTTCTTGATCATCAAGATTGTCTTGTCAATCCTTTTCACCGGTGTGTTTTCTCTTCAAGTGGATCCGATCATTTCAACATCAGCAAGATCAATTATCATTTCTTCTCAACGGTGTTCGTTTCATTCTCAAAAGTGTTTTCCCACCCACCCACCCTTGTTTTCTTAAAGGATTCAGATTTCTTGATCAAGTATCCATCTTATTGATGTGAAGTCTCTCCATCCTTTTCCTTCAATGTTCATATCCGGTGATTCTCATGAAGATACTAACGGAGCCTCAAGTTCGTCATTCGTCATTCTTTCTTCTCCGGTGGATTCAAATCAAGCTTTGGTGTTGATCATATCCTTTTTCCTCGTTTCAAATACCTTCTCATGCCGGTGCACCTCATATTCATTCACTTCTGCTATTTAATTGTTCTGGAGTGCTAAAGATATCTCAGAAGATTCGTGTTTTCACTCTGCATTCATTCAAGATCTTTCGAGGTTGTTATCTCATTCAAGTCATTTAATTCTACCGGTGCAATCTCTCTCTTTAAATCATTTCAACGGTGTTTCTTTTGAGTGGGCCCTAACCCACAGGTCTTTCCCAGGATCTAACCTGACTCTTCTAATTTTCCCGGTGTTACTCTCAAATTATTTTCCAAGTTTGATGTAACAATGAATTTTTCATCAGTCATATGCTTTTCTCCAAGATCTTTCAAATTGTTTTCATCGTTGGCTCAACTTTTCCATTCTTCATTCCGGTGTGCCTCAATAATTCATGGTGGTGTCCTCGTCGTCATTCTCGGATTTTGAGGACCGATGAAGAGTTTCTCTTTAATCTTGCTCCATTATCTTCTAGACTCATGGTTCTAGCTTATTGCCATTCTCTCACCATTGTATTCATGTGTCAGTATTTCTTTTCACCCATCCGGAGCATTTTAAGAGTATTTCAGTTTGTTTTTCTACGAAGCCCATCATCTCAGAATTATTCATTCTCAGCTTTCAGCTATCATTCCCCAAATTTTATTGGTGCTTCATTCAAGTAATCTCTAATCAGTTCGTGATCCGTTCGTTCTCTTGTCTCTAAATTCTCTCAAGCATATTCATCCATTTGCTAATTCTTCCCGGTGTTTCTTTATCTTCTCTTCGTTCATTTTCAATTCTTACGGTGGTTTGCTCAAGATTATATTCCATGGTTATCATATCAACTCATTCGTTGTTTTCCAAATCCTACCGAAAGTTCGTCGAAGACCTTCCCAAGTTTATGTTATATCTCTCTTAATCTTTTCTATGAGAATAAGTAATATGTCAAATCCGTTGTTTGTCATCAATTTAATTGGTGAAGGATAAGCATAATGTAATTCTTATTCTTGTTTCATCCAAGTGATTAATTCCTTATTCCGGAGCCTCATCAAAAATCTTGGTTTCAATTGTTTCATCTTTTCTTTTCCGGAGTTCCAAGCTCTCTCAATTTATTTCATCACGAAGACCCATCTAATCATTGCAAGGATTCACCTTGTGTTTTCAACTTCTCTTTCTTCTCGTTATCCTTTTGTTACCGGAGTTCTTCATGAAGGTTCTACATGATGGTTTCATCAATGATTTAATTTCCTTCTCGAAGTGTTCATCAACATTCTTTTCTAAGGAGCACAAGTATTCTTTTTCGTGCAATCCGGAGTGCAATTCTTTCTGCCATATTATTGGAGGTGCTCTTTTGTCATTTTTGATAATTTTAGCTCATGTTTCATGATTCACATATTGTTAAGAATGAGGTATTTTAAATCCATCAACCTATTCATTGGAATTATCTTGTGTTATATTTCACCTAGAGCGTTCCCTAAGGATTATTGCTACCTATGGTGCTCATAAATGACCCAAGTTCTTGTTTCATCCTTCCGGTGAAATAAGTTTCTTGTCTCCTTGCTCATACCAATCCAATTATTTTTCCCGTGAGTGGCAGGTTGTCACCTCATAATTTGAGATGTATTCCATAAGACCAAATCAAGCTTATTCTTTTCGTTGTTGGTTTTTCCAACAATTCCGTTCGACCCTATACCTTTTCAAGCTTTTTTGTAGCAGAAGTTGGCATTTTCTTCTACATTCTCTTGTCTCAATTATCTTTATTCTATTCTTTCTCCCGGAGGTCTAGTGATGTTGCTCTTTTCACTCCTCATCTCGGTTTTTCAAGATTATGTTTAATTTCTTCCATTTATAGTCGAGGTGCTGTCCAAATTATATCAGTCTTATTCCTTCTCTATCTTGTCTAACCGGAGTGTCGTGTCCTCTGCTCAAGTTCTTTTCACCGTATCAAGTCTTGCATAACTTCTCAACCGGAGTGCTGCTCGAAGTTGTTCTTCCTTGTCCCTCTTTTCTAATGGAGTGTTTTCAACTTCGTTCATCTCCGTTGTATTCTTTTCTCGAAATGGCTTAACCTTTTCAAGGTTCGTGGTTTCACTCATTTGTCAAAGAAGCAACTTAATTTTACCTCTTTTCTTTCTCTTCCGTTTTCCCTCCGGTGCCATTCTAGATCTCGGTACGAGATCCTCTCGTAGTGGTGGAGTGTTGTAACGCCCCGAGACCATTGCGCCAGGTGTCTTCCAGTTATTCGCTGGTGTTGCCTTGTCATTTGCTTGCGTGTTGCATTTTATCATGTCATCATCCGCATTACATAATCATGTTTTCAAAACTTGCATCCATCCGGGTTCTCCCAGTTCCTTCCGTTGTCCGTTCTGAGCCCAGACACACTTGCATGCGCCCGCGACATGTCCGAAATATTATTTTATAAGTGGCCGGAAAATGTTCTCAGAATGGGTTGAAAGTTGGCATGCGGTGTTGTTTTGTTGTCAGTAGACCGCCTGCCAAGTTTCATCGCATTCGGAGTCTGTTTGATGCCCCCAACGGATAAATATAGCGGCAATAGTAGTCGGTCTAACGTCGGATGTTTTCGGTCTCCGGAAACAGTCGCTGGGCCTCCCTCTCTTCTCTTCTCTCAGCTCGAGACCGTCTACACAGCCCACTACCTACCGCCAGGCCCAACCTAACCTCTCTCGTCAGCCCGCGGCATTCCTCGCGCACGCGTCTGAAATCTGTTCCGGACAGTCGTTACCGCTGTGTTCGGATCAACCCCAAACATCTACAAAACGTCTCTGTTTTGTTAATTGGACTTCCTAACATATTTTTTCTGTTCGTTCGATTACGATCGGAGGGACGAGATAGCCCCTAACCTATCCTACTCGCTATATATATTAGCCTAACCCTAGACCAACTCCCTCTTTTTCCACACCCGCCGCCACTCTCTCATCGGGATCCTCCCAGATCCGCTTCTCCACCAACCAGCGCTCCCCCATGTCCCTCCTCGATCCCCATCACTCGCAGCCACCCAAAAAAATCCTTCCAGTCACCGGGAAGCTCATCGGTGCAAGCTCCTCCCGGGCCCTTCCTGAGGCGAGCGCCATGGCCCCGCCGTATATCGCCGGAGCAGAAGCCTCTTGCCCAGCGTGCCGGAGCTGTGCCTCACCACCACCACGGTCAGCTAGGCCACAGAGGACAAGATCGCCATGCCCCTGCCTTCCCTTCATTTCCTCGCCGTGCTCCTGTCTCTCAACCTCTCTAATCTCTCCCGCCTCTCCCTTCTCTAGCAAAGACCCGATGCCCTGGACGCTCACGTCCCCGATCTTGCAGCGCTGCCGCCTGGAGCTTCTTTGCCAGAGGCCTTTGCCTCGTCCACGTCGTCGGCTTCCATCCCCGCCTGAATCCTCGCGTCCTCGCCGAACCTTGTGACTGCTGCTTCGCCTCTGCATCAAACGAGTCTCTGCCTCCGCCGCCCCGCCAAGTTCCTCGCCACCCCGTGTGCTCGTTCTTGTTGTTGCCTCCGCCAAGACCTTGCCTCGCCAGATCCGCCGCCCACTGCCGGGAATCGGTCCCTGACGACCTCGCCTCGCATCCGGTGACCGTCCCTTTGTGTGTCGCCGGAAGCACCAGCTGCCGCCGCGCCTGTCCCCTGCCGGGCTGCCTCGACCTGCTGCTGCCGTTTTCTTCAGAGACGCGCAGAGCGCACGTAGTCAGCGCCACCGCTGCGCCTCACGTTGACCCAGCGGCCTCTCCCAGGCCCAGCTTAAGCCTGCCGTCTCGCCCGAACGGGGCCTTGGCCCATGCTGAGATGCCCCCCAACAGCGTCCCTTTTGTTTTTTTCCCAGTTGGCCCAGACTTGCACCAGTTTCAGCCCGTGGATGTTTTTTTCCAGTCTCTGTGAATTTAGCTGATTTCTAGGGAATTGCAGTTTTACAGAAAACCCCCCTAGTTTCATGCATTTAATAAACTTCACAACCGTGCATCGGATCTAAATAAATTATATATGAAACTTGCTTAGAATTTTGTCTAGATTCATAATATCCAACTTTCATCTATGTTTGAAACGTTTAAAATGTTGTTTGATTAAATTTGCTCCTATGCCATGTTAAAATGCTTTAATTCATAACTAAATAACCGTAACTCCGAATTTAATCAACTTTCTATGTAAATGGGGTAGAAAAATGTCTAGTTTAACATGGTGTACTCACTTTGCATGTTTAACAACTCTAAAATAATGTTTAGGGCAGAACAGTACCATAACCAAAATATGCGCATGAGGAGTTTTCGGACTTGTTGTTTGTCGTTCCGCCCTCATTTAAACTTGCCTAGATAGGTAGTTTTCATTTGCGTCGCCCTCTTGCCATGTTTAACAACATTTAATATTGTTGGGGTACATAATCGAGAGTGAACTAAATAATTGATGTGGTGTTCCGTCAATATGCAACCCGTTGCATATTGAGCTCCACTTAACTTGTAGTGTTGTTTGTGCACTTTGCCATGCCATGCTTCTTTAAACCGGACATGCATCATAATTGTTTGTGCATCATGCCATGTCTATGTGGTGGTTGGTTACTATGTTCTCTGCTTCTTTCCGGTGTGCTTCTTTGGGTTGTTTTCGGTAACGTCACGTTTGTGAGGAACCGTTCGACTACGTCTGTTTGTCTGCTTCATGGACTCATTCTTCTTCCTTGCGGGATTTCAGGCAAGATGACCATACCCTCGAAATCACTTCTATCTTTGCTTGCTAGATGCTCGCTCTTTTCCTATGCCTATGATGCGATACCTACCACTTGCTTATCATGCCTCCTATATTGTTGAACCAAGCCTCTAACCCACCTGGTCCTAGCAAACCATTGATTGGCTATGTTACAGCTTTGCTCAGCCCCTCTTATAGCGTTCTTAGTTGCAGGTGAAGATTGAAGTTTGTTCCGTGTTGGAACATGGAGATGTTGTTCCTTGTTGGAACATGTTTACTTGTTGGGATATCACAATTTATCTTATTTAATTAATGCATCTATATAATTGGTAAAGGGTGGAAGGCTCGGCATTATGCCTGGTGTTTTGTTCCACTCTTGTCGCCCTAGTTTCTATCATATCGGTGTTATGTTCCCGGATTTTGCGTTCCTTACGCGGGTGGGTTATAATGGGAACCCCTTGATAGTTCGCCTTGACTAAAGCTTTTCCGGCAATGCCCAACCTTGGTTTTACCAATTGCCACCTAGCCTTTTCTTTTCCCTTCGGAGTCACGCTCCTGAGGGTCATCATTATTTTACCCCTCCCCCTGGGCCAGTGCTCCTCTGAGTGTTGGTCCAACCTGTCAGCTGCCGGTGGCCACCAGGGGCAACTCTGGGCTGGCCTACCCGTACCTAAGACAATCTGAGTGTGCCCTGAGAACGAGATATGTGCAGCTCCTATCAGGATTTGTCGGCACATTCGGGCGGTGTTGTTGGATTGGTTTTAACTTGTCGAAGTGTCTTGAAGAACCGGGATACCGAGTCTGATCGGAATGTCTCGGGAGAAGGTCTATTCCTTCGTTGACCGTGAGAGCTTGTCATGGGCTAAGTTGGGACTCCCCTCCAGGGATTTGAACTTTTGAAAGCCGTGCCTGCGGTTATGGGCAGATGGGAATTTGTTAATGTTCGGTTGTAGAAAACCTAAAGTTGACCTTAATTAAAATGCATCAACCTCGTGTGTAACCGTGATGGTCGCTTTCCGGCGGAGTCCGGGAAGTGAACACGGTGTTGGAGTTATGCTTGACGTAGGTTGTTTTAGGATCACTTCTTGATCATACTTTCTCGAACGTGCTTTGCCTTCTCTTCTCGCTCTCTTTTGCGTATGTTAGCCTCCATATATGCTAGTCGCTTGCTGCAGCTCCACCTCATACCTTTTACCTTACCCATAAGCTTAAATAGTCTTGATCGCGAGGGTGTGAGATTGCTGAGTCCCCGTGACTCACCGATACTTCCAAAACTAGCTTGGAGGTGCCGATGAGTCCATGCAGATGACGCAACCCAGCTCGGGAGGAGCTCGATGAAGATCTTGTCCTTTGTCTTGTTCGTTCTAGTTGATCAGTAGTGGAGCCCAGTTGGGGTCGATCGGGGATCTGTGTAGCATTTGGGGTAGTCTTCTTTATTTTGGTTCCGTAGTCGGACCTTGATTGTATCTGGATGATGTATTGCTTTATTCATGTAATTGTGTGAAGTGGCGATTGTAAGCCAACTATGTACCTCTTTCCCTTATGTATTACATGGGTTGTGTGAAGATTACCTCACTTGCAATATTGCTTTCAATGCGGTTATGCCTCTAAGTCGTGCTTCGACACGTGGGAGATATAGCCGCATCGAGGGTGTTATACAATCCGAACATTTTTCATGGCAAATTTAGATTACGCGGCGGCGGGGGCGTCTTGCGGTGGGAAGCGGCTCCTCTGCTGTGCTCTGTGTGTCATCGGGCCACTGACCGACGGCGACGGCGGCGTCTTGCGCCGTTGTTGGCATACTCCTAGACGTTGGCCCTAGCTTCAAGGAAGGCCACATTGTTCTGGACTTCGGTCTCCAGGAGCGAGTCAACTAGAGGGAGGAGGCGACTGGCGTTGGTGCAAGGAAGCGGTCGACGGCGGCCATCCATGCCACTGAGGGGGGCACTAGCACCCGCACGGGGACAGGTGCTGTCAACGGCGCGACCGAGACATTCGTGTGCACGGGCACGGGCACGGGCACGCACGTCAGTTCACACACAGGCGCATGCGCTGGCAGGTGCACGGGCACTGGCATGGGCGTGAGCGTCAGTGCACATGCAGGCGCATGCGCTGGCAGGTGCATGGGCGCGTGAAAGTCGGCGGGGACCTCGTGGAACCCCGTGGCATCAAGCTCGGCGACAATTTGCGGCTCCCAGTCCATCAATGCCACGTGGATGGGCACTAGCGCAGTCAGGGCGACGGGAGCCGGAACGGGAGCGGGGACAGGCGCGGCGTCTTCCTGCAAGGCCAGTTCAAGCTCGTCCCAAAGCGCCTTATGTTCTTGAGACTCTTGCTGGGTGTCTTCCTCAGGAAACTGGAAGACTAAGGGCAGACCATCATGATGCGGCATAGCGTACATTTAGGTCAGGCCAGTTGGAGGTAGACGGCAGGAGAATCGGAGAGGAAGAGAGAAGATTGTAGCGATACCGGGTAGTGCGGGGTTGATTTTAAACTGAGCCGCCGACGACATTAAAAGTGGGAGCAGTTGGGAAGAATGTGGGCGGCGGAGCCTTGTCAAAGGGCTCGCCTCCTAGTGAGCATGTACAACGGTCTGCTCGCACGCCTCCCTGTCAGCCGGCGCAGCGGTCTGCTCGCACGCCTCCCGTCAACTCACACGTTTGCTCGGATGGCACCTACCGATGAGAAGCGGGACTCATGGCGGCACGTAAACGCCCATGGTTTCAATAGTGAAAGCCTTCGCCTGAACGTGACAGGTCTTTGTTCCAAAATACCTTGGCTCTCCATTTGTGCAACATATCCGTATCGCCAAGCTTGCCTTCCACGCCAAGGAAAGTCCCTTCCGGACATGGGACGAAGTCTTCAATCTTGTATCTTCATAGTCCAGGAGTCCGGCTGAAGGTATAGTCCGGCTACCCGAACACCCCCTAATCAAGGACTCCCTTAGTAGCCCCTGAACCAGGCTTCAATGACGATGAGTCCGGCGCGCAAATTGTCTTCAGCATTGCAAGGTGGGTTCCTCCTCCAAGTCCTTCATAGAAGATTGTAAACACCAAGAGTAGTGTCCGGCTCTGCAAAATAAGCTTCCACATATTGCCATAGAGAGAATAATATTAACACAAATCAAATCTGCTAACGTATTCCGCAGTGCGTCATCACACTACAGCCAAGTCCTTCACTCGAATCGTTTTCACTTTTCCACCTCAGCATGTTTTGCGAGGCGGTTTCCTTGGCACGTCTTGTCAAAGCAGAGATCGTGTACCCCCCTTTTACGGGATTCTCATCAATACGGACATGGTAACCCAACCGCGCCACTTATCACGGCGCTTGGGAGGCAAGCAAGTTTTACTAGGCAGGTGGGGATGCACAACCGCATCCGCCCATATAAGGGGACAAGGATCCACCTTTTTACCTACGCCTTCTTCCTCCCTTGCCTAACCATCTCTCGCACACCCGAGCTCCAGCGCCCAATCCCGCACTTCCCACCTCAACCTTCTCCAGCAATGTCTAGAGCGGGAGGCAAGTGGATGGTCTCCTCCGTCAAGGAGGGCAAAGTCAAGAAGCTAAGGAAGGCCGGATACCTGTCCAAGGACATCGCGCACCGGCTTCCCAAAGAGGGGCAGCTTCTCCCCACCCCAAGGCCCCATGAGAGGGTAGTATTTCTCCCCCACTTCCTCCGCGGACTGGGTTTTCCACTCCACCCATTTGTCCGGGGGCTCATGTTCTACTACGGCCTAGATTTCCACGATCTGGCTCCGAACTTCATCCTCAACATCTTGGCGTTTATCGTTGTGTGCGAGGCTTTTCTCCGCGTCCGCCCCCATTTCGGCCTCTGGCTCAAGACCTTCAACGTCAAGCCCAAGCTGGTGCGTGGCAGCTAGGCGGAGTGCGGAGGCGCCATGGCGGGCAAGATGGCCAACGTCCTATGGTTCGAGGGCTCTTTCGTGGAGACCCTAAATGGACCGTAGCCCCCGAGTTCCGATCCGGACCCCCCACACGGCTTATGTACTGGAAAGAGACGGGCCTGTCATGGGGTGACAAAAAAGAGGTGACCGGATTGCAAACATGCATCTAGTTGCTGGTGAACAAGCCAATCCGGCTTGTTAATATAATCCAGGTTATGCTCGTCCGCCGGATCCTCCCGTGCCAACAACCGGATTTTAATCTGTGGGAGTTCGACCCGGCGCAGCATCAAACCCTCAGCAGGCTCTTCGACACGACGTACGAAGACGCCTGGAAGATGCTATTCAAGGGTGCCGAGGCTCCCGCATCCGCTTCCGAGGACCGCGGATACAGCTCGCAGCGTCACGCTAGCGAGGTAAGACATCTACACATGTTACAGGATGTTAAGCTTTTTTCATAGTTTGACTCTATGCGGGATCTAAACTCCCTTACCTTTGACAGGCTTGGCGGGCGATATCCGGATCGATTAACTGGCCGGCTCCGCTGCCCGAAGACCCAGCCCCAGCTCTACTAGTGAAGCTGCTGGTTCCGGCGCCTTATGTGGTGCCGGAGAAGAAGGCCAAGAAGAAGAGGACCACGGGGACTCGGAAGAGTGCCCGCAACGTGGTGGTGTCGGACTCGTCATCTGACGAGTCCGAGACGCCCTCCTCCCGCGAAAACGAGGAGGAGGAAGAAGAAAACTCTCCCCCCCCCCCCCAGCAGAGGGAGGAGAGAAGAGGAAGGCCGCCCCAACGGGGGAGGCCGAGGGGTCTAGGAAAAGGAAGACCCCTCCGCCGGACTACGCCTCCAACGCCGAAGAGGGCAAAGAGGAGTGGCCAAACAGGGCCAAGCGTCCGGCAAAATCGTAAGTTCGGATATCAGAGTAACTCATGATGTTCCTTTGTTGCACAGCTTTCCCTAATGTCGAATGTAATTTTGCAGTCCACCCCGGGCCGATTTCGACGAATCCTTGGGCGACTCCCTGGACTCATCGGACGTGAACTCAGTTCTGCCAGCTGTCTCCCCCTGCACCGCAGACGACGCCGAAGTGGCGTCGCGACAAGCTCCGGGGCAGGAGGAGGTGGTCCCGGAGGAGCCGCAAGGCAACCTCCCGGACTCCAGGAGTGAAGGGGATAAGGCTCCCCGGGGCTCTCAGTCCGGCTTTGTGCCGGACACCGCGCCGGAATCTTCCACAGTTCCGGACCACGGTAGGAAAATTCCTTCCAAGAGGAGCAAGCCTTCTGAGCCGGCGGCCTCCGTCCAACCGGAGGTGCCGGACAATCTGCTGGAGGTGCTTGACGATGCCTCCATCGACGAGGGGCACTGTAATATTATGAGTATGGTGATCCAGAAGGTTCAGTCCGCCAAGAGCGGACTGACTGAAGCTTGCGCTAGCCTTCTAATAGGCTTCGAGGTAAGTAAAAATATGTAAAAATATTACCACATAGACAGTAGCCCCTGATGCTCTGTTTGGCGTTCGGAAAGAAAAGCAGAATAGAGGATCTATTAAATATCGCAGGAGTCTAACAAAAAAGAGTCAATATGGGTATGCAGGCTTCACTGCTATCCACCGCCGCACTAACTGCGAAGGTGGGTGTCCTGAAGCAGGACCTCGAGCGGACCGAGCAAGAGCTCGGCCTTGCCAATCGGCGGCTCGAGGAGGAAGAAGGTAAGAAATACCTTACAGTAAAAGTGCCTATAAAAAGGCTTGATTGCAAAAAGAGTAACAGGATTGTACAGCTTATTGTAGGGGCCACGACTGAGGTGGCGACCCTTAAGCAGGCGCTGTCTGAGGCCGAAAAGAAAACATCCGCAGAGCGCACCGAGCGAGACAGACTTGGGGCTCAGGTCGGCGAGGTGCAGCAAGAGCTTCAGGCTGTCATGAAAAAACATGAGAGTTTGGAGCTGGAGTCGAAGGCGCAAGCATCCGAGCTTGCAACGGCCCTAGAGGCTGCCAAGTCTGCCAAGGCCGAAGCCCAAAAGTCCCTCCAAGAGTTGGAGGAGATGAGGAAGATAGCAGCGGGTAAGGCATTCTTTATGCAAAGCAAAAATATAAAAGTGAACTACTTGTTACTTACCCGAATCCGGAGCTCTCCAGGGGCATTTGCAGATCTTCCCCGCAGCGTATCCGACGCCGCCGCATTCTACCGAGCTGAAGAGGGTAGCTTGACGGAGAAGGTGTTCTGGTCTCAGTATTCTGAGGCCGGACACCCTGTGCCCTTGAGCGACCAGCTGAAACAGCTGGTCGAGCTCCACAAGGCGGCCAAGCAGGCCATGAAGGGCTTCATAGTTCGGCTGTGGCCCAAAGAGGCCCTGCCTGGGAGCTATTTCAGGCTGGTGCGGCGGCTGGTGGAGGCCTGTCCAAGGCTTGAGGTCATCAAGCGCTCCGTCTGCATCGAAGGTGCCCGCCGGGCCCTTGCCCGTGCAAAGGTGCACTGGGGTAAGCTGGACGGTGATAAGCTTGTGAAGGACAGGCCGCCGCCGGGGAAGGAGCATCGCAAGCCCGAGAACTACTACAAGGATGTTCTTGCAGGTGCCCGCCTTGTGGCGGATGAATGTACCAAGGATGTGATATTTGAATGAACTCGCTCGTGTTTATCCTGTGCGCTGAAAACTTGTTCATATGCGCTAAGCAATGCTTATTGAATTTAAAATATTACTTTCTGTTCGGCCGTTTATCAACAATTGAGAGATGGCCAGTCGTCGGCTTCTGCCCCCGTGCAAATAGTGCTGGGGTGTTCGGGATAAACCTGAGAGCTCTTTTCCCCATAGTTGGGTCCTTCGAGGGAGGCGCTCAGCACAACGAACCAGGCAATCGAACTATAATGCTTGAACACTCTCACTTAGCCATAGAACTCTATAATTTTAAATTTCGGCGAAGCCCCTAGTTCGGAAGACCGAGTTCGGGGCGCTATTCACGCCTTGGCCGGACAAAGCCAGCTCCTCGCTCGAAGCGGCATAAGCCTTTAGGGACTCGAAAAACCTCTCGAACAGCGACCGGTCTCTCACCACATCATGATAGTCAGTTTTAGCTTTCTCCACTGAGGTGCTTAACCCAGCTGAACCGGGGCACAATCGCAGTGGTTCTCCTAGTGCTACCTTAGCCGATAGAGCGGAACGTAAGGCACCAAAACATAGGAGCCGGGCAAACCCAACTATTGACCCAAATCATGATTCGGAGCCGATGCATATAGTCCTATAAGTTCGGGGTACCGTACTTGTGAAAGTGTA
This sequence comes from Triticum dicoccoides, assembly GCF_002162155.2. Classification (NCBI taxonomy): domain Eukaryota; kingdom Viridiplantae; phylum Streptophyta; class Magnoliopsida; order Poales; family Poaceae; genus Triticum; species Triticum dicoccoides. The sequence goes on along the minus strand of NC_041392.1, from coordinate 220,499,676 downwards.
CGGACTTCTCACACCATTATGAGGGGTACTGAAGCCCCTGGCGTGTTTGCCGTACCATGGTGTACGGGTGCAATCATGTCATTTAATAAACATAAATGTGAAAAGAAGATAATGCAAAAAATAGACAAGAAGCTAAGCATTGTTTATAGAGAGGCTATTTATCAAAGCCGAATGATACAAATAGTGCGGCAAGCAAAAGATATTGGACTATTTAGTATGTCCTGACCAGGGGCAGGCCGCGGAATTGTATTTAAAACAGGTATACTGCTCGTAACAGAGACCACCTGGGAGTTCCATAATGCGGAATGGCTTGTCTGCCTCCCTGGATCTTGCATCGTTTGTGCGGCAGTCGAATTGCCGAACAGGTCGTCCGAAGTATGGAGTCCTGAAAGTAAGAAAAAAATTAAAAAAAAGAATCCGGCAGCCCCTAGTACGTTTTAAGCCGTATTTTGGGCGTGCCATTATTGTGCCCCTTCCCCTATGCCCATGGTATTTCAAGGGCGTAGTTATGTACGCGAGGTACTGGTTTTGCTATGTCAGGAAAGCTGGGGTTGGGGCCGCATTGCTACGCTTGCTCAGAGTGTGCCAGGCGGTCCTGCTGTGGGTTACTCCGGGCGCGCTTGGCAGTGTCTGGCTTTTTAATGGCCGGACTGGAGAATTGCCTGAGAAGGCTACTTTGTACCGCCGCTGCGAGAGCCGTCGTATGCTCCTCCGTACGGAGGGAGCGTTTCGTGTTTCCGTTGACCGTAATTACTCATCGAGGGCCTGGCATCTTGAGCTTGAGATATGCGTAGTGCGGCACCGCATTGAACTTTGCGAATGCGGTTCGTCCGAGCAGGGCGTGATAGCCACTGCGAAACGGGACTATATCGAAGATTAACTCTTCGCTTCGGAAATTGTCCGGGGATCCGAAGACCACGTCAAGTGTTACTGAGCCTGTATAGTTGGCTTCTACACCTGGTATAACGCCTTTAAAGGTCGTCCTTGTGGGCTTAATCCTTGATGGATCTATGCCCATTTTCCGCACTGTATCCTGATAAACCAGGTTCAGGCTACTGCCGCCATCCATGAGGACTCTTGTGAGATGAAATCCGTCGATGATTGGGTCAAGATCCAATGCGGCGAAGCCGCCATGACGGATGCTTGTGGGATGGTCCCTTCGATCAAAAGTGATTGGGCAGGAGGACCATGGGTTGAACTTTGGGGCGACTGGCTCCATCGCGTATACGTCCCGTAGCGCACGCTTCCGCTCCCGCTTGGGAATGTGGGTTGCGTATATCATGTTCACCATCCGCACTTGTCGGGGAAAGCCCTTTTGTCCATTGTTGTTCGGTGGCTTGGGCTCCTCGTCGTCACTGTGCAGCCCCTTGTCTCTATTTTCAGCCCTTAACTTGCCTGCCTGCTTGAACACCCAACAATCCCTGTTAGTGTGATTGGCTGGCCTTTCGGGGGTGCCATGTATCTTGCCCAAGCGATCGAGTATTCGGTCCAAATTGGACGGGCCCTGAGTATTCTTTTTGAATGGCTTTTTCCGCTGACCGGATTTATAGCCTTTGAATCCGGCATTGACTGCCGTGTCTTCATTGCTGTCACTGCTAACGCGGTGCTTTTGCTTATTCCGACGTGTCCTGCCACTCTTGTCCTTGGTATCCGAATTACCAGGGTTCTTTGATAAGTTCTTACTGCGAGCTAGCCAGCTGTCTTCTCCCGCGCAAAAGCGGGTCATGAGTGTCGTGAGGGCTGCCATGGATTTCGGCTTTTCCTGTCCCAGGTGCCGGGCAAGCCACTCGTCGCGGATGTTATGCTTGAAGGCTGCTAGGGCCTCTGCGTCCAGACAGTCGACTATCTGGTTTTTCTTTGTTAGGAACCGTGTCCAGAATTGTCTAGCCGATTCCTCTTGCTGCTGAATTATGTGGCTTAAGTCGTCGGCATCCGGTGGTCGCACGTAAGTGCCCTGGAAGTTGTCGAGGAATGCGGCTTCCAGGTCCTCCCAAGAACCGATTGAGTCTGCTGGCAAGCTGTTAAGCCAATGCCGAGCCGGTCCTTTAAGTTTGAGCGGGAGGTATTTGATGGCGTGTAGATCATCGCCGCGTGCCATGTGGATGTGAAGGAGATAATCCTCGATCCATACCGCTGGATCTGTTGTGCCATCGTATGATTCGATGGTTACGGGTTTGAAACCCTCTAGGATTTTATGATCCATTAATTCATTTGTGAAGCATAGCGGGTGTGCGGCGCCTCTGTACTGGGCTATATCACGACGCAGCTCGGAAGAGCTATGTCTGTTGTGTTCGGCCCGGCCGGATTTGTTGTATCCGGAGTGAAGATCATTGTCACATGCCGTAGGGCGCTTGCGCGATCCATAGATCGATCTTGTTTGTCTTGCCTTCTCCTCTAGTATGTCTCACAAGTTGGGCGCATTTTCCCGTGCCTTAGTTGAGTGGCGTCGGGGCATGGCTTGGGTGGAGGGCTGAGAGGCCTCTCTGTCGCGGCCGCGAGGTGGCCGGTCTGCCATGTCATGCGCTGGTGATGTAGGTGCTTCCTCCTTTGATCGGGCTAGCGGCCTGTGCTTCGGGTAACTCTTGCAGGGGCGTTCGAGTTCATACTCTTCGGCCGTAAGGACTTCAGTCCATCTGTCAGCTAGCAAATCTTGGGTAGCTCTAAGCTGTTGCTGCTTTTTCTTGAGGCTGCTTGTCGTGGCTAAAAGCCTGCGTTTAAAACGCTCTTGTTCGGCGGGGTCTGATGGTATGACGAATTCGTCGTCATCAAGGCTTGCCTCGTCTTCATAGGGAGGCGTATAGTTATCATCCTCGACCTCTCGGTCTGTCGCTCTCTCATGAGGGCTGGCTTCTCCATCTTCCTGTGCCGAATCTTGCTGAGGTGGGTGTTCTTCGGCGCTATCTGGGGTAGTATTATCTCCCGTGCCGGAATCACCGTTTTTTGCTTTGGCGGGATTTAGAGCGGCGCCGGTGACACCGGCGCTTTGGCTGTTTCTTGGGGCGTCATCCCCCACTGTTCCATCACCATCTCCATCTTTTGGAGTATCCACCATATATATGCCATATGACGAGGTGGCCTTCCAGCGCCCTACAGGTGCTGGTTCCTGTTCGTCTCCTACATCGTCGTCCATGCCGTCGATGTCTTCGGAGCTGAAGTCAAGCATGTCGGTTAGATCGTCGACAGTGGCTACAAAGTGGGTGGTGGGTGGGCTTTGAATTTCCTCATCGTCCGTATCCCACCCTCGCTGACTGTAGTCCGGCCAGGGCTCTCCTGATAAAGAGAGAGACTTAAGAGAATTCAGGATGTCGCCAAAAGGCGAATGCTGAAAGATGTCTGCAGCGGTGAACTCCATTATCGGCGCCCAATCGGATTCGATTGGCAGGGGCGCGGGGGGTTCAGAGTCCGGGAAGGAGTCCGGATCCTCGGAGTCACGGGTCGTGCAGAGTGCGGGGCTAGCGTTTGGCTCGATCGCTTTCGAGATCACAGCCCCCGAGGTGACGTCCAACCGCTCATCCTCGATTGGCGCAATAGGCTTCAAGTTAGGGGTCGGAACCGATGCGTGTGCGGCCTCCAGGACACTGTCCGGGGGCAGAGCTAGATCATGCCCCTCGAGATAGTGCGGCGCGCTTGGCCATGGCTCAAGCCCGTCGAAGATCAAGTCTCCGCTGATGTCAGCCGTGTAGTTTAAGCTTCCAAACCTGACTTGATGGCCAGGGGCGTAGCTTTCGATCTGCTCCAGGTGGCCGAGAGAATTGGCCCGCAGAGCGAAGCCGCCGAAGACGAAGATCTGTCCGGGGAGAAAAATCTCACCCTGGACCGCATCGTTGTTGATGATCAAAGGAGCCATCGGGCCTAAAGGCGACGACACAGAGGAACTCTCAATGAAAGCACCAATGTCGGTGTCAAAACCGGCGGATCTCGGGTAGTGGGTCCCGAACTGTGCGTCTAGGCAGGATGGTAATAGGAGGCAGGGAACACGACGTTTTACCCAGGTTCGGGCCCTCTTGATGGAGGTAAAACCCTACGTCCTGCTTGATTAATATTGATGATATGGGTAGTACAAGAGTCGATCTACCACGAGATCAAGGAGGCTAAACCCTAGAAGCTAGCCTATGGTATGATTGTTGTATATGGAGTTGATTGCCTACGGACTACAACCCTCCGGTTTATATAGACACCGGATAGGGTTAGGGTTACATAGAGTCGGTTACAATGGTAGGAGATCTTGAATATCCGCATCGCCAAGCTTGCCTTCCACGTCAAGGAAAGTCCCATCCGGACATGGGACAAAGTCTTCAATCTTGTATCTTCATAGTCCAGGAGTCCGGCTGAAGGTATAGTCCGGCTACACGAACACCCCCTAATCCAGGACTCCCTCATGCATGGTCCTCGATTCAATATTCAAAACGAACATGAAACTGAAACATGAATATTAAGTCTAGTACTACGGTACATGCAAATGTTGTGTTTAATTAGGTGGGGCTATGATTGTCGGGGGTCACCCCCTCGACCGTAGATAAAATTGTGAAGCTTTGTTTAGGGTTGTTTAGATTATATTTGTCCCCACCCTCCCAACCATCGATTGGTTGTGCACCCCCCACCCCTCCTCCTCGAGAGAATATCATGTGCCCCCATACCTTAGATGCTATATGCCGATACGAGTTGCTTGGAGCTTGTAGATCTGAGATATAGCAGCTCACATGATGTCTTAATATTTTTACAGGAAACCTTGATGAGTTTGAGAATTGCACACAATTTGTACAAAAACTACTCAGATGCCCTTGGATCCCATATCCAACGACCTCAAAGCTTGTATCACCGTAGCATCTAAGATGAAGGAGGACATCATATTCTCCTGTATGTATGAATATCATGTGCTACCACACCTTAGATGCTTTGGTGATACAAGCTCTTCGGAGCCGTTGGATTTGTGACCCAACGCCTCCTCGGTGGTTCGAATGGTTTTTTGCAGAAAAGCCCCCAAAGAGTTCGGCCACTGCTTACAAGCACAAAACTGCTCAGATGCCATTGGATCTCAGATCAAACAACCTCGAAGCTCATATCACCATAGCATAGAAGCTGCGAGAGCACCTTATGTTTTCTCGCACGGGAGAATATGAGGTGCTCCCACACCGTAGATTCTGTGGTGATACGAGTTCATGGAGATCTAACGGCCCATAGTAGGAGGTTTGAATGTTTTTGCAATATATGGCTGAGAGAGTTTGGGAATTGCGTAGAAAGTACAAGTACTATGCATGTGCCATCTGATCACTGATCATACGACCTAGATGCTCATATCACCATAGCAGGTAGTTAAACTACGGGGAGCACCTAATATGAGCAACGGGGAGCCGTTGGATCCAAGATGCAGCCGCACAGACGAGGCTTGAATGTTTTATTTGCAAAAAAACCTTTGGAGAGTTTGGAAGTTGCGCATAATTACAAAGACTACTCCCAAGCCATTGGATCTCACTTCCAACGGTGTAAAAACTCATATCACCATAGCATCTAAGATGCGGGGTGGATGTGTTATTCTATGCCACTGTCATTTTTGTTCATAAACTTGCAAAATATGTGTAACTTGTGTCGTTACTTGTCTAACCGCGCAAGTGTTTGTTCAAAAAAACCATCCTACACTAAAATATCGGAACAACACACGGGGGTCCCACTTGTCATTAATCAAACTTGGACCTAAAACTAACAAATCTGAAAGATGAGATTCGAACTGGCAACCTGGACTACAAAGCGTAAGTCGATAGCCTTAAACAACAACGGTTGTTGGCTTTTTGTCCCAAAACTTAATTTTATACAGTACTACGTTTAGTAGAGTAGAGGAAGTGCCTCGTCTACACATGCATGACTGTTGACTCACTTACTGGTGGGTCCCAGGTCTGCGATCTCTCTCTTCTTTCCATCATCTAACCTTTGCACGGGCACACACGAAGAGCGGTGCTAGCTTGCCGTGGTCTAATTACAACTAAAAAAAGCTTGGAAAATAGAAGAATCCCCTAGAACAAGAGACGTTGTGGCTGGTCGAGACGGAGCTAACTAGACCTATCCTCCGTGCCATGTTAGATGAAGTTGTGTGGCTAGTAGGGTGTTTTCGAACGACTGGCTGGGTCCCGAGGTTGAACCATAGGTACTACGTCTGATACAGTAATTTTTTACACGCACATTTTTCCTTCGTGCCGAGACATGGCACACCCTACCGCGCGGTTTCGGGGTCCTCTCGGGTGGTGCACGCATATATTCTTCTTGACGTGGGACGCCCTACCGCGCGTTTTCACTGAAGCAAGTAAATAAATGAGTCATCAAATCACGAAAGACCACTTTTCCTGCCGTGTACATCAGTGAAGCACGGTGGCTAGCTAGTTGGGCTAGTTCGACCGTTTAGCTAGGCCGCCGCCACATTTGTTTTTTCACCCCTTTTTTATCTACTTGTCGGCATGTAAACATCCATCGCGGCGTTGCTCTGGTGTTTGAGTGTGGCAGGATTTTTATTTTTTTGATCGACGGGAGCAGGCACGGCAGGATTTTTAATTTTTTTGATTGATGAGAGCAGGCGCGGCAGCAATTAGTCATGATGACTCCACCTATAAAACCCACTGCTCCCTGATGTTTTACCATGGTGAAAACCAAAAGATTCCCCGCTCCTCGGCTAGCTCCCTCCGCCTAGCCGTTTTAACCCCTGCATCACCAACGTCATGCGCCTCGAGAAGCAGAGGGACTTCGGTGGTGTTTAGGCGCTCTCTGCATGGGCATGTCCATGTCTCGATGCAACATGACGGTTGGATCAAACTCAGACAATGCAGATCAGTCACTATAGCACAAAGCGCGTGGGTGTGTTTGGTTGCATTCTCATCTGAATATAGTGTGTAAGTCACCTTACGAAAACCAAATAATCCCAAAACACTTATGCACGGTACATTAACTCCCTCCCCATTTCATGTTTTGTGACATATCAACCAATAAGAGACATGGGTCGTGCATGCTTTCAATGACTTAAGACTAATAAACATGACATGCAGTGGTTAGTTCATTGCATGCAATGCTATTAATTAGCAAAAAGACATTAAGTTTTCTCGTTTTCCTCTCCGCCTTGGTCGCAGTGCACAACGTAAGATGACTTACACACCTAGATGGAGTAGTTGTTTCCTCTTCATGTATTTGTGTTAACCTACTAGTGTGGACTCATGCACCCTTCATGCACTCTGCCAAACACCCAAAAGTGGGCCGAGAAGGGAACTTTTGCTCCCATCCTGTGCACCCTTCATACACCATGCCTAACACTATTCATGCTTCATATGGTTCACGTTTCATGGAGTACTGTAGTACCGTACTCTCCGTGCGCTGTAGACCTAGTTCTATTAACATTAATCTCACCGTTCATTCTCGATCGGACAGTCGAGAAAGCGGTACTATGTTACTACATTGTTGTTATATAGTTGACATGCGCACAACATCATTTGTTGTCGTCATATCTCACTACACTAGCAACAAGATTATGTAGTACTGACGTATGAACCACTGCACATGCCTAATAGTAGGAGCACTGTGTATGTTCAAGTGGCTGACGTGTTTCGCACTCCTCCGTCGTAAGAGTGGAAACGCTTGTCGTAATCATTTTTTCTTCAGAAAAACAGTGGACACGCTCTACCGTGCGGATCCTCCTCTAGCCATGCACTAAAATACTCACTTTCGCTGATGTGTGGGACAACCAGCATCGGGATCTACTATCCATGCACTAAATTACTCCGTAGTAGAGTGACGGTAGACTACCCCGATCGAAGCGCCGTAGTAATGCCCAATGATCCGTCAAATCACAAAACCCCCTCCTTTCCAGCAGTAAGTTGGACGGACGAAGCAATCATCATTTCACTCTTCTCTCTCAGCTTCCTCTCTACCCAACCCTCGTTTCTCATCATCTTGTTCCTCATTTCTTCAAGAAAACCCCGACCTGCTTCTGCCATTGTTCTTCTCTCCCAAAGAAGGAAAGGTGAGCGCATCAATGGTGTTGATTCTGGCCAAGGCCCGGTCTTGCAACCCTGAGACTGATCCTATAACTCCCTCTCTATTCTTATTTTGGGTTTGTGATTACGGTTTCTTTTCTTTTATTTCTATTTGACAGTTTCTTGATGGACACTGGAGCACCGGCCAAAGTGATGTCTATGGCTCTGGCCAAAACCTCGAGGCTCATGGTACGAAGAAGGCAAGCACCCCGATGAGACTACCACAAACAAGCTCAAAGCCATCGCCCTGTCCAAGCCCCCCTCTCCGGGATCCCTCATTAAGCAAGTCCAGGTAATATCTCTTCTTGATGATCTTTTTCTCAATCTTGATCGCGTTTTTTCATCTAACACGTAGTACTAGTACTAGTAGTACAACTTTATGGGTGATATTGCATGTGATATTTGTGTGCCAAATGACGGTTCTAAATTCCTCTTTTGACCAAAACATGCGAGAGGTTGACACTGATTTCTTATAGATTACTTTCAACTACTTTATGATCAAGGCTACCTTTGAAGAGGGTATATTTTCCTTAGTAACTTGTGTTATGGATATTGCAAGTTATCCCTCTGCTCTCATGCCTTTGAAGACATGTTCTAGTGTCTTTGATCACTCATTTATGCGCGTATATGTAGTCATATATGGAGTTAATATCGAAAATCATCTTATATTTTTGAACGGAGGTAGTAATAAAACATGGTTTCTGTTTGAATTAGAACCATGTCCACGCTGGAGATGAAGTTCTCAAAGTCATGCCGTGTGAACTGGAAGACCTGAGGATGAGTTCTACTGCTAAACTATCCAGCTGTTGTGTCCTTGTCACCACGTGTCCTGAACTAGTGTTTTCCTGTAGCATTGTTGTCACGCGTGTTCTCGAGGCTGTACTTGACCACAACAATTTCCTGGTTGTGCCCTCGATTACGAAGGGTGTGGTTCTTGTAAATCTTCCCAACAAATCTGATGTGGCTTGTCTTCATGATCATGTTTATGAGTGGAAAGACCACTCTGTTAGGTTCTCCAAGGTTGATAAGATGGTGATGGTGCATGTAGACATCTCCCACGAATTCCATGGCCTAGTCAGTTATGCGGGGTTCATCCCATGGGTCGGTCGCAAGAAATAGTCTGCAGAGTTTAATTAGTGCAACTTTGCTTGTCTGTAGTGAGTACTATTGTTCAGTATTTGATTTGTGTTTGTGAACCATGTATTGTTTATTAGTACTGCCGCTTTTGGTGTGTGGTCAGTCCTGAGAACGGTCTATGTTAATGTTTGTCCACTCAATTCAGTCTGTATATTTTGAAGTATCCAGATCATCTTTTTTGTGAGGACGGTTTATCAGTTATGGTTACACTCCAATATCTGTATGCATTGCAGGGTTTATCCCACCCACCAGGATTTCCAGTCCCATGGATGTTTGGTCCATACGATTTGTCACGACCTTTGGACTGTCCTGCTTATGGGAGTAGGCAGGGCCCCTGCAAGCCACCCGTAGTTGGACGATCAATCTTCTGTTTAGTACTTCAACATAGTGATTTCATGGTAAGGATTCAGTCGTGTCACATCAAGTAAACCTTATTGATTTACTGTCTAAATCTTATTGATTTAATGTCATGTTTTCTTTCTTTTCCTGCAATTGTGATGCGGGTTTTGCCATGACATTCATCACAGAATAAACTATTTGGTTTGCTCTACGATGGCTATTTTGCAGGTTTCACTTCTTATGTCATGTGAATGACGAAGGCACTGTCCATCACTTATATTACTGGAAAAAATTGGATTAGTCCGTTGTCTGACTACAAGTTAAATCCCTATGATGAACTGCAGTTTGGTTTAACAAAAACGCCACAATTCGTCCTTCTCGCGTTTAAAAAAATGAAGAAAAAAACTGGATCACAGTCACGAAGCCTAGTCAAGTTAGAAAGCTAATCATAGCAGACTAGACACGATCACCCCTGTCTCGCACATCGGTACCACCTTCAGCAACGGATCGAGCACCGGCAGTTGCTCTAACACTGACAGCGGCGGCAACTCAGTCTGATCCAGCTGAGGATTGGGCATCGACCTCGTTAGCGGATCAGGCTGATCTACCGGAGGATCGGGCATCAACACCGGCACCTGCTCTGACACAGACACCAGCTCCACAAGGAGCACCATCTCCGGCAGAAGCGGCAGCTTCGGCACCTGCACCAACACTTGCAATTGCATCTGCTCTGGCCCGTGCAGCGGCAACCGAACGAGCAGTTGCACCTGCAGCAGACTAGGCTGCAGTTCGCACTTCATATACCAAAGTCCTTACAAAAACCGACATGTCCACCATCTTGGTAAGCATTGGTCGTCCAAGTGTTTCATTCTTTTTTATTTCCATATTGTTTCACATGATTCACTGTGTTGATCTAACTGTTTGGGTATGTCTTCTTGTTTGCAAACAGAGAATTCCTAGAGCAACGAGGGAGTCATTCAGCAATCCGCGCGACAGCGGCCAAGTTTCTCTTACCATGCTCAGCCTTGGTGTGAATGAACCTACACAATATACTGTAAGTACAAAGGATGGTCGCATGATGATTGATGCTAAAGGATGGTCAAGGTTCAAATATAAATCATATCTTGTAGTAGGGGATGATGTCAAAATCGAACTTTCTCGGCAAGGAGAGCTGGTCCAAATCAACTTTGAAATTCTTCAGTACCGCTGAACTGATCTATCCACCGAGAGATTTTGATGTAATACTCTGGCATGGTGAAACAAGTGTCCTGTGTGTATAAGTAGTACAACCGTATCATTGATAGAATTGCAACTTTGATTGCTGGTTAGGAACCGTCGTTTGATTTCATTCCAACAGCTGTTGTGCTTTCAATTTCATGTATTCGCCTTGCGACAACATCTAAAAGCAGTGCCATACCGACCACTTGCAATATGAAAAGCGCTGAGGTAGAACACATGGGCCCCCAAACATGCAGGCCCACCGGCCTGTGGCCCAAAGTCCAGAACCGTGAGCCTGTCTGAGTATTTCTCAGCTAAACACCCATAATGCCCGTGCTTTGCACGTAACATCAAGATGCATTTGTATGAGTATTTTATCTTGCGAGAGAAAAGGATGAACGAGGGAAGGCCTTATTTGCAAATGTGGAGAGGTGTGTGGGTACCTTTTTGCAAAATTTCCATAGTTTCCTTCCTATCTGTCAGATATAAATGGGACAACCTATATTGCAGGATGACAGGCACACCATCATTGCCAACTCGTCTATACCGTGTTAAAAAACTCTATTTTTTATAATTATATATGTTATATATTCCCCTTGATTTTTCTTATGTATAAAGATGTGATATAAAAGATCTTTATATTTCTTTACAGAGGGAATATCTCTCTGTCAAAAATATATTTATGTGTAATAACTAGTTACTCCTGTCTTTCTACTTCCTTGCGCTGATATGTGGGGCATCCGACAATGGGGTCCACATGCCATATGCACCAAATTAGAGTGCACAACTGCACGATAGACACACCCCGGTCGTAGCACCGCATTAATGCCCAATGAGCCATCAAATCACAAAACCCCCCACCTTTCCAGCTTTAGCAGTAAGCTGGACGGACGAAGCGGCAATATTTCACTCGTCCTGAATCCCTTTTCCCTTGTCTGCATGTTGAGAGAAAACCCCCGCTCGGCGATTGCATAGGGTTTTCTCATGGAGAACCTGGTACAAATTCTACATCCATCCCCGATAAATCCAAGTCCCTTGGTCGCGGGTACTCCTAGGATGGCAACCGCTGCCATTGATGCATTTTTCTTCCTACTGAATCTAGTGTGTTTCATTTGCAGTGCCCAAAGTGCGAGGACCCAACAGGTTTTTGTGCCCTCGGTGAGACACCACACTTGTTCCTTCTCATCCTAACACATGATTTTAAAACGAGCACAGTATGTTCCTAGAATCCTCTTTTCTATCCAGGAGGGTGGGGTTTTTTGAACATGATGTCGACTAATTTGGAAATTTGGATTGCTATATTTGGATAGAAGGTACTAGTACCATGGTCAACACTGACGTGAAGGAGGAAAGTATTTCTAGATTTGGATATAGGGAATACATTGTGTTCTCATATTATTTTTCTGTAGTGCATTCCTTGCTCTGCCAGAACACATGTACTCAAGATGCTCGGCCTTGCCATAACCGAATACACCAGTTTAATGGTAACAATGAAGACAAGCCATGGATATAAGTTTCGAGTTGGGTTCATGAACCAAGAAGATCGCTGCTTTTTTTATGGCCAAACTTGGATAAACTTTCTCAAGTGTTACAGACTGAAAGTTGGCGCATGAATGTTGATGGAAATAGCAGAACCTGGTCTCATCTTCACTACGATCTTCTACCCCGACATTGTTCCAATTGTTCATCCATGTTAGTTTTGTATCTGGTTCTTTCTTGTTGCCTCGATTACATCTTAATACACCTATTCTGTCTAACTGATCACAATTTAACTTTACAAATAGCAACGAATCTCTCACAAAGATGCTACTTCTAACTAATATTTTCTTATAATTGGTGGCACGTGTAGGTTTTTTCAGAGTTAAGCAGGCTGCTTGTTTCTTATTACGTAACAACTCGGCTGTTACTGATGGCACTAAGTTGACTGGGACGACATCCACAAGTTCCTACACTTTATTGATCGTCTTGAGGTCCTTGTGGGGCATTTCAATGGTGGAAGGCCACGTGGGATATGTGTGCCACTGCTGCACTCGTTGAACAGGTCCAACTATGTCGAGAAACTTATGGTACGAGCTATTTTCTATTATATATGTTGTTCATAAACTATTGCTTATACACAGTTTTACAGTTGTGATCTTCTTGAAACAGAAACTGCCCAGTTCTATTGTTCCTATACAGATACCTGACCATGGTCGGGTCAGACTTGCGCTTGGTCACAACATGATGTTTATGTCGACCTACTCCATTCCCCTTGGAGGTGAAAAGATACTTATTCATGGGTGGTCTCAAATAATGAAGGCCCGTCCATCTTGGAGAATAGGATAGAAGATTATGTTCCCGCTTTTCCATGGATCTAAAGCGGATATCATGTTTATTGACCACATTGCAAGATGAATCCGCTTTCAGAAGGTTGTGGATGTGCGGGGTGGCGCCTGGGCCTTGTCCTAGGGCTTGGCGGCCTCACCCTTGGTTAACTGTAGGCAAAGTAGCACTGTACGAGGCGTGCTTTGTACGGTTGAACCTCTATAAGTACTCATACTGCGTTCATCTATGGTTGTTAAGTGCCCCTGCTGGTTTCAGTTAAGGTTGTTAAGTACTCCTGCTGCTTTTATAGTATGTCGTGTTTCTTCAGTCCTATCTTCCTCCAGCCGCCAAAACCAAACCAGTGCCGGCAGGGCCGCCCGCTTCCGCCTCCCACGGCTGGTTGCGCCTCAGTGCACGCATCGCCGCCCCGCCGTCTCCTAAATTGTTAACGCCGACGTCTGAGGCCTCGCCATCGTCCTCCGCACGCTTTGGTGCGCTCGCCACGGCTCCGCCCTCTCGCATTGTCAACATGGTTGTAGGATCGGAAGTATGTCTAGAGGGGGGGATTAGACTACTTGACCAAATAAAAATCTAGCCTTTTCCCAATTTTAGTTCTTGGCAGATTTTAGCTATCTTAGCACAAGTCAAGCAATATCCACACAATTCAAGCAAGCATGCAAAAAGAGTATATGAGCAGCGGAAAGTAAATCATGCAACTTGCAAGAATGTAAAGGGAAGGGTTTGGAGGATTCAAATGCAATTGGAGACACGGATGTTTTTGTCGTGGTACCGATAGGTGGTGCTATCGTACATCCACGTTGATGGAGACTTCAACCCACGGAGGGTAACGGTTGCGCGAGTCCATGGAGGGCTCCACCCATGAAGGGTCCACGAAGAAGCAACCTTGTCTATTCCATCATGGCCGTCGCCCACGAAGGACTTGCCTCACTAGCGGTAGATCTTCACAAAGTAGGCGATCTCCTTGCCTTACAAACTCCTTGGTTCAACTCCACAATCTTGTCGGAGGCTCCCAAGTGACACCTAGCCAATCTAGGAGACACCACTCTCCAAGAAGTAACAAATGGTGTGTTGATGATGAACTCCTTGCTCTTGTGCTTCAAATGATAGTCTCCCCAACACTCAACTCTCTCACACAGGATTTGGATTTGGTGGAAAGAAGATTTGAGTGGAAAGCAACTTGGGGAAGGCTAGAGATCAAGATTCATATGGTTGGAGTGGAATATCTTGACCTCAACACAAGTGCAGGTGGTTCTCTCTCAGAAAATGTGTATTGGAAGTGTAGGTATGTTCTGATGGCTCTCTCCATCAATGAAGAGTGGGTGGAGGGGTATATATAGCCTCCACGGAGAATCTAACCGTTACACACAATTTGCCAAATTCGGTGGGACCGAATGGTTAAACTCGGTCGGACCGATTCAGCAAACCTAGTGACCGTTAGGATTTTTGGTGGGACTGAGATGCAACTCGGAAGGACCGATATGGTTAGGGTTAGGGCATAACGTAATCTCGGTGTGACCGATTACACAAACTTGGTGGGACCGATTTTGGTAATAAGCTAGCCAGAGAGTTGGTCAGGTAAACTCGGTGGGGCCGATTCGCTCATATCTGTGAGACCAAAATGTTACAAAAGGGAAACAGAGAGTTTACATTGCAATCTTGGTGGGACCGATCGCTCATCTCGGTAAGACCGAAACGTTACGAAGGGAAACAGAGAGATTACAATCCCATCTCGGTGAGAACGAGATCCCTATCGGTGAAACCGAGTTGCCTAGGGTTTGTGGCAGTGGCTATGACATTTGAAACTCGGTGGCGCCGGATAGAAAGAATCGGTGGGGCCGAGTTTGACTTTTGGTTTAGGTCATATGTGGATGTGGGAAGGTAGTTGAGGGTTTTGGAGCATATCACTAAGCACTTTAAGCAAGCAAGCCATTAAGCAACACCTCATCCCTCCTTGATAGTATTGACTTTTCCTATTCAATGTGATCTTGGATCACTAAAATATAAAATGTAGAGTCTTGATCTTAAAGCTTGAGCCAAACTTTTTGTCCTTACAATTTTGAGGGGTCCACTTTCCTCATCCATGCTATGCCATTCATTGAGCTTTTCCTGAAATATTAATCTTGGCATAATGTTAGCTCAATGAGCTATATGTTGTTAGGAATTACCAAAACCACCCAGGGATAGTTGCACTTTCAATCTCCCCCTTTTTGGTAATTGATGACAACATATAGATCAAAGCTTTGACAAATGATAATAAGAGTGAAAGATATCATCGCTTTGAGAAGTATGTGAAAAGCAAGAGCTCCCCCTAAATTTTTGCATATCTTAAGATTTGCTTTGGACTGCAAATGCACAATGAGTTAGGATCATGGGTTACTCTTCCATGTCACATACATCTTGGTGGAGCGCTCAAAATGATAAGAATTAAATACATGCACTCATCACCAAGGAAAGTGAATGATCATATAAGGATAAGTAAGAAAATATCATCTAACAAGCATAAGTGTAGCTTATGATCAACCACATGATCATCAATGTCTCACAGATAATAGCGTAGTATCTCAAGCAATCAAAAGCAAACAAAGTTCAACCAAGAAGACAAGAGAGAACAAAAGCAAACTCTCTCTCTCGAAGCCTATGATCTATACATTTTTCTCCCCCTTTGGAAACAAGTTACCAAAAAGTTCATAGAAAATGCATAGCACTAGAACGTCTCTCAGGCTTGGTCTTCAGGTGGTGGTTTCCGGAGAACGCCAAGGACGAAGGCTTCAGTTGAAGTAGATGGAGCTGCTGGAGCTGGTTGCACTGGAGCTGTAGCTGGTGCAGATGAAGTGGCTCTAGTGTCCGGTACAGGCACTGCAGCAGATCTCTGAGCTTGAGGCACTCTGGCAAATGCATCAGTGGTTGTCTTGCCCTTCCTCTCCTGCATGTCATCCTATAGCTGCTCCACAACAGAATGAATCTCAGTTACTTTGACATCTAAATCATAGAATTTTTGTTCCACGATTCTTTCCAGGCTCTCTTGGTTTTGAGTTAGGGTGGCCAACCCCTTCTCAATCCTCAGAGATGATGCTATCAAGTAAACAAGCTGGTCCTGCTTGCTTTTCAAAATGTACTCAGACGCCTCCTCTTGAGTTGGCATCTTGGCAGCCTTCTCCATCTTTGCCTTCTCCTTCTTTGCTTGTGCTTGCACTGAGGAGGGTTCATCTTCATTAATCACAACTTGGTTGTCCTTGAAGTCAGGATAGATAGGCAAATGTTCCTTATCCAACAAGTATGTGCACGTGCCCATCTTTGAGTTTATCAACTCCTGGATCTGTGGGGCATATCCACAACTTCTTTTCTGGTCAGCTGTTGTCCTCTTAATAGTCTCAACTATAAGGCTCATGACCTTGACCTTCTGTGGCACATCAAATATATGTAGCAAGTTAATTGCAGGCCCTCTGATCATGTTGTGGTCACCTGACTTGGGCAAAAGAGTGTGCCTTAGGATCCAGTTGATTTTTGTCAGTCCTGACAGAAGAAAATGGACTGACCCGAACTTGAAAGTCTCAAGAGCATCTTCAGGAATCTCCTTGTACATCTGTGACATAGAATTGTGATCCATCTTTTCCTTGGCATAAACATCCAAGTCATCTTCACTTTCCTTTGTGGAATTGATCAGATTGGTCCATTCCTCAATAGTTGATTGGTACCTTGTACCTTCAGACATCCATACTATCCTGCCATCTGGATAGAAGTGTGCTATGGAGTAGAATTGCATTATGAGCTCCTCATTGCACTTTGTGAGCTTCTGCCCAACAAAGGCTGCAACTCCACAAGCACGGAAGCTGTCAAACACACCAGGATAGTGTTCCTCATTTTCCTTCATGTAGGTCCAGTTGACCCACCTAATATCACACACTATAGGCTTCCTGTCCAACAAAATTGTCTCATAGAAATCATGCTGTTCCTTTGTGTGGAACCTGTAATCAACAGCATTCCTTCTCTTGGTAGCATATGGATCTGTCTCTCTCCATTTCCTCAGTCCTGAGTCTCTCCTGAGCTTCATGTTCTCAGCCACAGGATGAGCATCATTATGGTCTGGAATTTTTGGCTTCAATTTTCTCAGAACATGCTCTTCATCTTATTCTTTAGCAACAGTCTCAGGCATTGGGGCCTTGTTCTTCTCAACAGCTGGTATGTTTCTGGTATTTCTCTTTGGTGCAGTCTTGGGCTTGGAGGCAGCTTTGGGTGCTTCTTTGGGCTTTGATGATGCAGCCCCTGTCCTGATAGCATCACCCATAAGCTTTTGTGCCTTGGGTGCTGGTGCAGCAACCTCTTCTTCCTCTTCTTCTTCCATCATGGAAGCCTTTCCAATCACTCTAGCCATGGTCTTCTTGGCCTTTTCCTTCCTTTTCTTTCCTTCTGCAGCAGGCTCTTTGGGTTGAGATTCCAAAGATGCTTGAGAGGATGTTCTGGCCTTAGACATTGGTTGTCTTCCTGCTGGCCTTTTGATCTTCATTCCTGGCTTAACTGTAGCTGAGCTGTACTCCTTCTTAACCACTTTCTTCTTTGATGTGGCCTCATCCTCAGTGGCCACATAGTCTTCATCCTCAGACTCTAAAGTTTTCTTCTTGCTTGCTCTAGTGGCAGCCTTTGGCAAATTGCTTGGGGTGCTCCTGCTACCATCATCTGAACTGCTAGAGGGACTAGTGCCCTCACTCAGGTGAACCTGCTCCTCTAACCTGTTCTGGCTGTCACTCTGGTCATACATGTTGCAAACACTGACAGCAGACCATGTGAATAGATATCGATGAGATAGAGTGGATGAGCATCACAAAATGCACAGGTTTTTGCAAAAGAATGAGTCAAAAACTTAGTTTTAGTTTTCCACAGAAAGCATTTCGGATCAACCGATTTGCAAACTCGGTGATACCAAAGCAGCTGTTGGAACCTAAACTAGTGAACTCGGTCAGACGGACTCACAGTTCGGTGGCACCGAGACTGCTAGGGTTTCACAAAGTCCTGAAATCGGTCACAACGATTTGCAATTCTCGGTCAGACCAAGAACCACATGTGCAATGTCCTTGGCCGAATCGGTGGAACCGAGTTCTGCAACCCGGTGGGTCCGAGATGGTTTCGGCGGAAACCTAACCCTAAATTTTTTATTCAACTCTAATCTACGGAGTGTTTTGACTGGATAGAAGTGTTTCAATCATGGTAAGAATCATAATGAACACAATGTGCTAGGAATCGGACGGGGATAGCACTGTGATCGAGTCCATACCCTAGTTCGGCGATGAACTCGCTACGGTGGCAACGGCGGGGAAGAATTCCGTTGACGGCGGCGGAGACCAGCGACAAGAGGTGGCTGGCAATGAGGAGGACGATCCGGACACCCAGGAGGCAGAGCGAGCTATGCGCGGGCGAAGGGGTTTCGGAGAAATTTCCAAAAAATTTCCCATGAGTATATATAGCCTGACCCCGTCGGGGTGATCGAGTGGAATAACTCGGTGGCACCGAGATGCATAACTGTTGACAGTTATAGCAACTCGGTGTGACCGAAAAGTTCAAATCGATTGCACCGAGATTGAAAATGTAGATCGACTTAGTGATATCGGTATGACCGAAATGGATGAATCAGTCAGACCGAAACACACAAAGAAGTTTTGGAAGTTTAAGTCTATGACGAATCGGGGACTCCGAGTGCTCCTCACACAGAGTGGTTCGAATCAGACTTGATCAAATTTTTTGATGTAGCATGAATAGAGTTTGAGACGAGAAAAGCATAGATAGCTAGAGAGGGTTCTTAGGCATTCTTGTCCATCCACTTGGCAAAAGAAAAGAAAACCAATCAATCAAAACAACAAAGTGGATGTCCTCGAATGAGTAAAATATGCAATCAACATGCTCACACAATAAAATGGCAATTGAAATATGTGGCAAAGCATGCACAACCAATTCTAGCATCTACCAAACAATTTGCGATGACTAGGTCATCTATATATGAGTATATTGACTTAGGAGTCAAATGAGAACATTTGATCATAGGTCATACTCATCGTTTAAGCACAAGTGGGGTTACCACTTTTCCATAAAGCATTGTTGTGTTCACACCATTAGAGTTGCTTTAGCTCAATTCTTAGAGTAAAGCTCCCCCTAGATGTGAGATCCCCCCTAAGAGGGATGAACTAACCTTGGGTTTTGCCGATGATGACTTCATGTAGATGTTGAAGATGTGGATGCTCAAAGTTGATGTAGATCATTTGGAGCTATCCATTGGAGTGAGTTGCACTTTCAATACCTACACGGGTTAGTCCCACAAGGAACAAACAAGGATATCCATAGACATAGAGTGATGCACACACAATATGATGTCTATGAAAGCTTTTAGGTTACCTTGTCCCTTGTCTTACCAACAAGAGGGTTTGTGACTCCTTGAACTAGTGCAAGATGTGGAAGTTGATTGCACTTGTTCTTGCCAAGATGATAAGAGTGAAGTATGTTGGCGGAGTCACCCTCAAGAACTCTCTAGTTCTTCTTCTTCGGGATCCACACCATCTTGATGGGAATCCTCGGTGTTGTAGTTTTACTTGATGAAGTGGAACTTGAAGTAGTCATGGGAACCCACTTGACCAAGGCCTTAGGAGCTTCTTCAAATGCATCAATTTCCTCTTGAAGCTTATCCTTGCCTTTTTGCTTGTGGTCTTGTGGTGGAAGATCATCTTGAGCTTGTGTCCCTTTGAGAGAAGTAGGACCATACTTCTCTTGTTGAGGAACAAACTTCGTCTTGGGGTATTGATCTTCTTCCCACTCAATTCCATTGGCATTGAACTTTCATTCAAAACCAACACCTTGATTCTTCCGGTGCCTTCCTTGCTTGCGTACAATTTCCTCGAATTGCTTACTTCCGGCAAGGCTCTTGTAAACACCTTTCTCTATAATTCCCTTCAATAAGCTATTTTCTTGCTCAAGTGTAACTTGGATAAGAGAATCATTAGTGGAATCAAGAGAACTACTAGAAGCAACAATATTGGATTTAGCATGATTATTGTTACTACTAGAGGAAGAATATTTCTTGTTCTTGTTACTAGACTTGACTTGAGGCATGTAAGTGGATAAGAGTAAACGCTTGGCAATGTAAGAAGAACTTTTCTTGCGAAGATCATCATTGATTGCTTTTAAGAACTCATGCTCTCGCTCAAGGTTGAGCTTTTCGAAGCGCAATTTCTCATGAGTCCTTAAAAGTTCTCGATGATCTCCTAAGATAGTTTCATGAGCTAACTTAAGAGTGTTTAGTTATTTAGTTAGAGACTCATTCTTCTCCTTATCATTGTCATTCGTTTTATCTTGATTAGCATGATTAATTGACGTTTCATCATAGTATTCATCACTAGAGTTGTCAACAAGTAAATCATCATCGCCTAACAAGTCATCTTCATCACTATTGAAATCAACATACTCGGGGTGTGATACCTTTGGGCCTTTAGCCATGAAGCATGTTCCAACTCCTTCATTTGGTGAGTCAAATATGCCGTAGGAGTTGGTTGTCACAAGTGCTAGACCGGCAACACCTTCATCTTGAATATATTCGGAGTCAGAGTGATAGCTTCTCTCGGAGTGGTTGCCGGAGTCGGAGTCGGATACCCATTCACCAACATGAGCTTGATGTCTTTGTTTTCTGTAGCTCCTTGATGACTTGTCCTTTCTTTCCGAATCCTTGCTTCTCCATGAGGGTCTTCGTTCATAACGATCATCTCTACTCCTTCTTTCTCTAGATGGTGATTCTTCTCTTCTACTTTTTCTCTTGGGAGAATCTTCTCTTCTCTTGTAGGGGGCCGTACACTCATTGGAATAGTGTGCGGGACTTCCACAATTGTAGCAGTTTTCGCTCTCGACTTGAAGATCTTTTGTCATTGTACGACATTGATTTGGAGCTTCTCTATTTGCTTCTACTCTTGTAGAACTTGTTGAAGTTCTTCACCATTAAGCTCAATTCTTCATTGAAGGTTTGTTTCTCACTCGATGATGTGGGGGCTTCACATGAGGCTTTGTAATCACCACTTTATTTGTTGTCAAGTTCCTCTTTATCCTTGAGTGACATCTCATGAGCAACAATTCTTCCGATGACTTCCGTTGGCTTGAGATCTTTGTAATTGGGCATGATTTGGATCAATGTGCACACGGTATCATATTTTCCATCCAAGGCTCTTAGGATCTTCTTGATGATGAATCTATCGGTCATCTCTTCACTCCCTAAGCCGGCAATCTCATTTGTGATAAGAGCAAGCATAGAGTACATTTCAGCGACACCTTCACCATCCTTCATTTTGTACTTGTCAAGTTGACTTTTAAGCACATCCAACTTGGATTCCTTGACGGAGTCGATACCTTCATGCATGTCAATCAAAGTATCCCAAATTTCCTTTGCATTCTCAAGAAGGCTGATTTTGTTGAATTCTTCGGGGCACAATCCGGTGAGGAGGATATCACAAGCTTGAGCATTGTATTGTAGCATCTTCAACTCATCCGCGGTAGCTTCACAATTTGGTTCTTTCCCATCAAAGAATTCACCTTGCAAGCCAACACACACAATAGCCCAAACGGCGGGGTTGTGTCCAAGAATATGCATTTTCATCTTATGCTTCCAACTAGCAAAATTAGTACCATCAAAGTAAGGACCTCTACGGTGATAATTTCCCTCGCTAGACTCCATACTCTCCTAGGTTGTGAAACCAAGGCTATGACCACCAAAAGCTATGGAAATCAAAGCAAATGGAGACCAATGCTCTGATACCACTTGTAGGATCGAAAGTATGTCTAGAGGGGGAGATTAGACTACTTGACCAAATAAAAATCTAGCCTTTTCCCAATTTTAGTTCTTGGTAGATTTTAGCTGTCTTAGCACAAGTCAAGCAATCTCCACACAATTCAAGCAAGCATGCAAAAAAGAGTATATGAGCAGCGGAAAGTAAAGCATGCAACTTGCAACAATGTAAAGGGAATGGTTTGGAGGATTCAAACACAATTGGAGACACGGATGTTTTTGTCGTGGTTCCGATAGGTGGTGCTATTGTACATCCATGTTGATGGAGACTTCAACCCACATAGGGTAACGGTTGTGCGAGTCCACGGAGGGCTCCACCCATGAAGGGTCCACGAAGAAGCAACCTTGTCTATTCCATCATGGCCGTCACCCACGAAGGACTTGCCTCACTAGTGGTAGATCTTCACGAAGTAGGCGATCTCCTTGCCCTTACAAACTCCTTGGTTCAACTCCACAATCTTGTCGGAGGCTCCCAAGTGACACCTAGCCAATCTAGGAGACACCACTCTCCAAGAAGTAACAAATGGTGTGTTGATGATGAACTCCTTGCTCTTGTGCTTGAAATGATAGTCTCCCCAACACTCAACTCTCTCTCACAGGATTTGGATTCGGTGGAAAGAAGATTTGAGTGGAAAAGCAACTTGGGGAAGGCTAGAGATCAAGATTCATATGGTTGGAGTGGAATATCTTGACCTCAACACAAGTGTAGGTGGTTCTCTCCCAGAAAATGTGTATTGGAAGTGTAGGTATGTTCTGATGGCTCTCTCCACGAATGAAGAGTGGGTGGAGGGGTATATATAGCCTCCACAAAGAATCTAACCGTTACACACAATTTGCCAAACTCGGTGGGACCGAATGGTTAAACTCGGTCGGACCGATTCAGCAAACCTAGTGACCGTTAGGATTTTCGGTGGGACTGAGATGCAACTCGGTAGGACCGATATGGTTAGGGTTAGGGCATAACGTAATCTCGGTGTGACCGATTACACAAACTCGGTGGGACTGATTTTGATAATAAGCTAACCAGAGAGTTGGTCCGGTAAACTCGGTGGGACCGATTCGCTCATCTCGGTGAGACTGAAATGTTACAAAAGGGAAACAGAGGGTTTACATTGCAATCTCGGTGGGACCGATCGCTCATCTCGGTAATACCGAAACATTACGAAGGGAAACAGAGAGATTACAATCCCATCTCGGTGGGACCGAGATCCCTATCGGTGAAACCGATTTGCCTAGGGTTTGTGGCAGTGGCTATGACATTTGAAACTCAGTGGCGCCGGATAGAAAGAATCGGTGGGGCCATGTTTGACTTTTGGTTTAGATCATATGTGGATGTGGGAAGGTAGTTGAGGGTTTTGGAGCATATCACTAAGCACTTTGAGCAAGCAAGCCATTAAGCAACACCTCATCCCTCCTTGATAGTATTGGCTTTTCCTATAGACTCAATGTGATCTTGGATCACTAACATATAATATGTAGAGTCTTGATCTTGAAGCTTGAGCCAAACTTTTTGTCCTTAGAATTTTGAGGGATCCACTTTCCTCATCCATGACATGCCATTCATTGAGCTTTTCCTGAAATATTAATCTTGGAATAATGTTAGCTCAATGAGCTATATGTTGTTAGGAATTACCAAAACCACCCAGGGATAGTTGAACTTTCAATGGTCAACAAAAAACAGGAATCGGCAGAAGTACGTGGAGAGGATGACATTAGGGCCCACCATGTCAACATATGGAAAAATAAAATGCTTCCTCCTAGTGTTTTCCTGACATATGGGACCCACGACATTGTGAGTATATAGTCAATAGACAAGAGAACAACACAAGATCGGCTGACACCTGGGACGTAGCAGCTCGAGCAGTATTTTTTTGTTATTGTTGAAACGGAGCAGGGTTTGAACTGGGTTGTGGCCCATCTAGCCCAGGTTTATATTTTATGTTCACCATGTGACCAGCCAGCTATTTTTTCTTTGTGAAAATGAGCCCAGTTTATTTTTTTCTGAAGAATACCCAATCTAGGCCTAATTATTTTTCTACGCATGATGGGCTACAACTCTTTCAACACGCCTGCAAATCTTGAAAGTAATATGAAATGGGTTGTAAATATAAAAACTGATGACAAATTGGCAATTACTTTATAATTTCTGATTTTTTTCACATTTCAGATTCCTATTTCACTGGGCATTAACCTAATTTAAATATATCTTCAAAGTACTTTAAATCTGGCTTGACATTTCGGTATTAAAAATAGTTTGGAACCCACAGAAATATGGGAAATTGGCCCTGGCCAACCATAAAAAATGGACTGCAATAAATTGCATAAGAAGTCGCAATGAGCTATATATAAATTATTAAAAAAAGAGGGAATGGTCTGACTTATGGGCCTATTAAGTTGACGCGTATGCAAGATTTTTTTAGTTATTATATACATCAACAAACGATTCTAGCAGACGTAACCATTGGATGTCAATCCAATGGCCGTCGTGTTTCTTCAATCTCTGATCTTCTTGCTCCAGCCGCCAAATCCAGCGCCGGCGGGACCGCCTGCTCCCGCCTCCCATGCAGGCCTCACCGCCCCCTACTACTCCCACCGCTGGCCAGGGCATCCCTCTACTCACCCACACCCCCTGTTATTCTGCAGCGACTTCAGCCTCACACCGCAGCCGAACGAGTGAACCCTCATACTCCTCTCCGCGTGGGCATCCACTACTGCGTCTTCCCCGGCTCTGCGTCATCCCCTTCCTAGGCCTCACCGTCGTCCACCGGCCTGGTGCTCTCGTCATGGCGTGGTCAACATGGTCAAGGAATGACTTCCATCGGAAGAGTACTGTCGTAGAGAGGCTCACAGCTGGGTCCACGGCAGCCGCAAGGAAGTGCCTCCTTATTACGCGGAAAATAATTATTCCTCCACCTGACAGCAGGGACCCACCGGACGGGCCACCGTATTTGGCGAAAAAAATATTTCCCCTGACTACTGGGACCCATCGGATGGGCCACCGTATTTCGCAAAAAAATGTTCCCCCTCGCTGTCATCTCGGACCCACCGGAAGTGCCTCCTTATTACGCACAAAAAAATGAATACTCCCCCTGCTAGTTGGGACCCACCTTGGTGGGAGGCTGACTTGTAGGCATACTAAGTTGACGGGGACGGAGTGCTTTGTCAACTTAGTCAATATGAACGATTCTAGCTCCAGTGACCGTACGATGTCAATCCAATGGCCATAGTGCTTCTTCAACCTCTGGTCTTCTTGCTCCAGCTGCCCAAACCAGCGCCAGTCGTGCCTCCTGCTCCTGCCTCCCGTGGCCGGCTGCGATGCGGCGGAGGCCTCACCACCGCCTACTACTCCCACCGCTGGCCAGGCCATCCCTCTACTCACCCACACCCCCTGTTATTCTACGGCGACGGCAGCCTCATGCCGCAGCGAACCAGTGAACCCTCGTACTCCTCTATGGTGGGCATCCACCATCGCGTCTTCCCCGGCTCCGTGTTGTCCCCTTCCTAGTCCCCGCCGTCGTCCACCGCCCTGGTGCTCTCGGTGCAGCATGGTCAACATGGTCAAGGAACGGCTTCCATCGGACATGGACTGTACGTGGAGAGGCTAACACCTGGGTCCATGGCCGCAGCAAGGAAGTGCCTCCTTATTACGCGCAAAATAAATATTCCTCTACCTGACAGCGAGGACCCACCGGACGGGCCACCGTATTTCGCGAAAAAAAGTTTCTCCCTGACTGTTGGGACCCACCAGCTACATGTTCGCATGCAAGGAAGTGCGTCCGGGCAAAAAAAAGATTTCCCCCCCTGACTGCTGAGACCCACCAGCTACATCTTCGCACGCAAGGAAGTGCCTGACAGTCGGGACCCACCTGGTCGAAGCGTACGTAGCATTGTCATTCTGGTCGCGAACATGTACGTACATACTGGTCGATGTAGAGGCGCGCGCGTGTCATAGCAGAGGCGTGCACGTAGCATGTACACGTACGTACAACGACCAGGGTGCAAGAAAGTAAATACGGACACGTGCGTACATACGGGCAGGGTCTTGAACGCCTACTCGCGCGTACGTACGGCCAGGGCTCGTGTACATGGCTGGGTTGAAACGGAGAAACAATGTCATCATCGTGTTCATGGGGAGCCAACCGGCTGGGTCAGAATGGAATGTGTCGTCGTGTTCATCAGGAGGGCTTGGACGGAACAACCGATGGAAACGAGGCCTGGCGTACCGCAGAAGGAGGAAACAGCCTTGTGTTTGACCGGCCACGTTTGAAACAGGATCTTGTTCATCGGGAGGGGTCTGGCATACCGCAAAACAGAGGAAATGGACATCCTACGGTTGAAATGGGGGTCATGTTGATCGGGAGGGGTGTGGCGTACCGCAAAACGGAGGAAACGTACTTGTGCTGGAGCGCTACGGTCGAAATGGGGGTCCTGTTCATCGGGAGGGGTGTGGCGTACCGCAAAACGGGGCTCCATGTGATACTGTTCATCTCCACCATCGACCCCCTCCAGCCTCCACGGACTCCTGTTCATCCACCGTCGACCTCCTCCAGCCTCCACCTGCGACTGTTCATCCACGGGCTCCTGTTCATCCAACCTCCGCCGCGTGCTACTCCACCGCCTACTATTCAACCAGACCTCTCCACGAGCTCCTGTTCAACCACCCCTCCGCGGGCTACTGTTCATCCTGCCCTCCACCGTCTACTGTTCATCCTGCCCTCCACGGGGTGGTCCTGTTCATCCTGCCCTCCACGGGGTCCTGTTCATCCAGCCCCAACCATCTCGATCGTTCGGGGTATTGTTCATCCAGAGGCAACACCACGGGGTCATGTTCATCCACCCCCACCAGGAACTGTTCATC
>NC_041392.1:220442531-220472802 GCF_002162155.2 Triticum dicoccoides | reverse complement strand
ACTGTTCATCCACAGGCAGCATCGATCGGATTCAGTTAGCAGCAGTAGCGAAGGAATCGCTTGATCGGGTTCAGTTAGCAGTCATCGATCGCTCGGGTTTAGTAACGCGTAGCCTACAGTGCAATCGCTCGTGTTCACTTAGAGCCCAACACCTCACTCGGGTTCAGTTAGAGCAAAACGCCTCACACACATGCGTGTACATACGAGAGAAACGCGCATCGCTCGGCCCCCAACCACCCAACGTAATCGGGGACTCCTCGATATTTTTTGCGCCCTCGCTACTACCATGGTTTTTTCCGTCATGGACGGCCCAAAGAATGTCATGCAGTTGTGTCTCCAGCCCGCCCAGGACGAAAAGCTCATTTTCTGTCATGATTTTTTGTCATAGAAGTAGGACCCCACCACATCTATGATGATACTGTGTTTTGTCATAATTATTGTCATAGAAGTGTCATCAGTATGACCGAATTTTTTTTGTTCAGCCCAAAATGTCAGGAATGTGTCTTTTTTTGTAGTGCATGTCAGTGACCCGACGCAGGCAGCACACAGCAGAGGAACCTTTGGTGGGCCAGGGCGGTCAGAAGCGGGCATTTCATAAACCGATGATTGTTCATTGAGTTTGATGTCATCCTTTTCATGTAGATAAGCCTACTATGTTGATAGCCCATTCGATACGTTGTGATTCATAAAGACCGCTACAAACATCAATGTTCTGCTTATCACAGATAAGATTGATTAATACCCGTAACAATCCGTGTCCTTAACAAAGGGTGCATGCACGTATAGGTTGAGCGTGTGTCTTGCGTCGTGTGCTGTGTGCATGCAGGCGTGCAAGGGTATGTTTCAGTGTTACATGCATGTGTGCGTACGTGCGTGTGTTTGTGAGTGCATGTGTACGTGTCAGTGTTGCACGCCTGCATGCGTGTGTGTGTTCGTTATGTGTATATGTCTGTGTTGCACGCCTGCATGCGTGTGTGTCTTGCATGCGTGGATGTGTACGTGCAGGGTGAGGCTACACGTCAGTCGACTGACTTTTTCATCTCTGGTCATTAGATTTTCCAGCCGTTGGATACGAAATCAAGGTGTCGGTGTCAAAACCGGCAGACCTCGGGTAGGGGGTCCCGAACTGTGTGTCTAAGGTTGATGGCAACAGGAGACAGGGGACATGATGTTTACCCACGTTCGGGCCCTCTCTATGGAGGTAATACCCTACTTCCTGCTTGATTGATATTGATTAATATGAGTATTATAAGTGTTGATCTACCAAGAGATCGTAATGGCTAAACCATAGAAGTCTAGCCTGTATGACTACGATATTGAGAATATCCTTTTCGGACTACACCCTCCGGTTTATATAGACACCGGGGGGATCTAGGGTTACATAGAGTCGGTTACATAAGATGGAATCTTCATAATTGTTCGCCAAGGAGAGTCCGATCCGGACACGGGTACAGTCTTCGGTCTTCATACCCTCACAGCCCATCAGTCCGGCTCATAGATAATAGGTCGGACGCCTGAGGACCCCTTAGTCCAGGACTCCCTCAGTAGCCCCTGAATCTGGCTTCAATGACAAGGTATCTGGCGCGTAGTGCTATCTTCAGCATTGCAAGGCGGGTTCCTCCTTCCGAACTCCCGAATAGTCTCCAAAAAAATTAATTATGTCCGGACATGTAACACACACCGCACACAACCGCAGAGAAATATAATACCACAGGAGTCCAATCTGCTGACAACTTCAGTAATGTGACGTCACGCCTGTCCGGTCATAATTTTGAACCGTTTTTCGCCCCACGTTTCGAGATGCGATTGTCATTGGCATGTCTTGTCAAAGTAGAGATCGTGTCCCCTTATTACGGGATTCCCATCGATACGAGTGTGGGTAACCCAACCATGCCATTTACACAGCCCTTCGGAGCAGGCGAATTTTAAGGCTAATGGGGGGCGTTCGATATTCACCACCCTTATAAGGAGATAGGATTCCCCTTCCTTCTCCCATGCTTTCTTCCTGCCTCTCCGCTCTTGAGCTCCAACACCCAAGTTCCCATTTCCCTGTCTCGATAATGCACTCAACCATGTCCGGATCCGGAGGTTAAGGCAAATGGATGGCCTCCTCTGTTAAGGAGGAGGACATCGCCGAGCTTCGGGCGGCCGGGTACCTGGTGAAGGAAATCGCCCACCGTCTTCCGGCCCGGGGACAAATCATCCCCACACCGAAGCCCAACGAGAGGGTAGTGTTCATCCCTCATTTCCTCCGCAGGCTAGGGTTTCCACTCCACCGCTTCGTCTGCAGGATAATGTTCTACTACGGTATAGACTTCCACGATCTATCCCCAAACTCCTTCCTCAATATCTCGGCGTTCATCGTCGTGTGTGAGGCCTTCCTTCGCATCCACCCCCGCTTCGAGCTGTGGCTCAAAACCTTCAATGTGAAGCCCAAGGTGGTGCACGGACAACACGCAGAGTGCGGGGGCGCCATGGTGAGCAAGCTCAGCAATGTCTCTTGGACAAAAGGCACATTCATGGAATCTGTCAAGGAATGGCAGAAGCTATGGTTCTACATCACCGAACCCCGCGATGCCACCTGGGCCGCGGCTGCCGAATTCAACTCCGGTGCCCCCGTGCGGCTCACCTCCTAGGTCGAGAAGAGCCCAAACTGGTGTTCGTCGGACGAGCTGATTGCGCTGCAAACACGTATCCAAAGTATGATCGATAGGGACATCAATCTTGTCAACATAATCCAAGTGATGTTGGTGCGCCGAATCCTTCCTTGCCAGAACCGAAGCCGTCCTCTATGGGATTTCAACCCGAAGAAACACCATACCCTGGTGAGGCTTTTCGAAATGACTCATGAAGATGCCTGGAAGTTTCTTTTCAAGGGTAACGAGATACCGCCGGCCACTGACTCGGACTGGGGTCATGACATAAATCACCTCCCCAACGAGGTATGTTGTTTTCAACACATCCCTTACTTGCTTGTTTCAAGGATGATATCTAAGGTTTCATTACCATTGCTTATTCAGTACTGGTTGAAGAAGGCGAAGCAGATCTGGTGTCCGGCTCCCTTGCCCGAGGAGCCAGTCATCCCGCGCTTAGCAAAGATGCTGGAGCCGGAACCTTATAAGGCACCAAATAAGAAGGCCACAGGAAAGGCCAAGGGGGCTCGGAGCGGCCGCCGCCACAAGGGTACCTCGGACGCGACGTCCGAAGACAAGGCCCATTCCCCCGCCGCCGAAGACAACGTGGATGAGGAGGAGGAGGCGAGCGACTCTCCCCCTGATGGGGGAGGAAGAAGAGGGAGACCTCCGCAACTCTGGAGGCGGAGGAGCCCAAAAGGGGGAAGGGCTCCCTCGCGGATAACTCCGCATGGGACATTGATGACAATCCGAAGAGACGCCCCCACACTAAGCCTCGGTCCGCATTGTAAGTACTAATACCTTATCCGCCCATGAAGTTTCCCCTCCTCATTGTATTGAGATGATTGATTATGTTATGTAGTCCGACCCACAATAGCCCTCTGCAATCCTCGTCAGGAGGCTCGCTGGATTCCAAGGCGATGGCCAGCGACTCCCCACTAGCCGCACACTCCCCCAAGACCAGGGATGATGCGGAGGTGCTGTCCCAAAGGACTGTTCCCGGCGGGTGAGAGGCTCAGGAGGCGCCCGAAGGCGAAACCCCCATCGCCGGACACCAAGGGGAATCAATCCCCCCAGACACTGGTGGGGAGGGCCGTATACAATTCGGCCCTCAACCGGACTCCATTCTGGAGACCGAGGCGGCTCCGGAATCCAGCACGCACCCTCCTTCGAAAGAAGGGGGGATGCCTATTCTGCCGGTGGCCCTTGTCCAACCAGGGGCACCGGATAATCTGCTGGAAGCGCTGCGAGGCGCTTCCATTATGGATGAGCACCGTGTCCTTATGGGCACGGTGATTGAAAGGGTTCAGTCCACCAAGAGCGGACTGACCGAGGCCTGTGGCAACCTGCTGACAGGTTTTGAGGTAAGTGACGCCAAAAGGAGAGAATCCCAATGTAGACAGCAGCCCCTGAGACACTGTCCGGTGTTCGGAAAGAAAAAACCGGATAGAGGATCAATCTCCTATGACAGGAAACTAACTAATTTTTTTTTAAATACAGGCGTCGTTGCTGGTCGCGGCCTCGCATACTGCCGAAGTCTCCGGACTGAAGCAGAAACTGGCGGAGGCCGAGGGAGAGCTGAGCCAAGTGAAGAGGCGGCTCCAGGAGAAACAAGGTAGGCAATGATATGTCTTCGTCGTATCTATAATTTTTGATTGTTCCATGCCAATATTATTCAACTTTCATATACTTTTGGCAACATTTTATACTATTTTTGGGACTAACATATTGATCCAGTGCCCAGTGCCAGTTCCTGTTTATTGCATGTTTTTGGTTTCGCAGAACATCCATATCAAACGGAATCCAAACGGGACAAAAATGTACGGAGCTTATTTTTGGAATATTTGGAAAATTCCGGAACAAAATCAATGCGAGACGGTGACCGAGGTGGCCACGAGGCAGGGGGTGCGCCTGCCGCCCTGGGCGCGCCCCTGATCTTCGTGGGCCACCCGTAAGGCGGTTGATGCCCTTGTTCGGCCGCAAGAAAGCTAATTTTTGAAGAAAAAAATCACGGCGAAGGTTTCGATCCAATCGGAGTTACGGATCTCCATATATATACAAAACGGTGAAAGGGCGGCAGAATAGAACACAGAAATAGAGAGAGACAAAGAGACAGGTCCAATCTCGGAGGGGCTCTTGCCCCTCCCACACCATGGAAGCCATGGACCAGAGGGGAAACCCTTCTCCCATCTAGGGAGGAGGTCAAGGAAGAAGAATAAGGAGGGGGGCTCTCTCCCCCTCGCTTCCGGTGGCACCGGAGTGCCACCGGGGGCCATCATCATCACCGCAATCTTCACCAACAACTTCACCGCCATCATCACCAACTCTTCCCTCGTCTATGTAGAGGTGTAACCTCTCTCTTACCCGTTGTAATGTCTACTTAAACATGGTGCTCAATGCTATATATTATTTCCCGATGATGTATGGCTATCCTATGATGTTTGAGTAGATCCGTTTTGTCCTATGGGATATTTGATGATCAAGATTGGTTTGAGTTGCATGTTTTATTATTGGTGCTGTCCTATGGTGCTCTCCGTGTCGGGCAAGCGTGAGGGATCCCCGCTGTTGGGTGTTGCAATACGTTCATGATTCGCTTATAGTGGGTTGCGTGAGTGACTGAAACACAAACTCGAGTAAGTAGGTTGTTTACGTATGGGATAAAGAGGACTTGATACTTTAATGCTATGGTTGGGTTTTACCTTAATGATCTTTAGTAGTTGCGGATGCTTGCTACAGTTCCAATCATAAGTGCATATGATCCAAGTAGAGAAAGTATGTTAGCTTATGCCTCTCCCTCAAATAAAATTGCAATAATGATTACCGGTCTAGTTATCGATTGCCTAGGGACAAACAACTTTCTCGTAACAAAACACTCTTTACTAAAACTGATTTAGTTGTGTCTTTATCTAAATAGCCCCTAGCTTTTATTTACGCATTGTTTATTACCTTGCAAACCTATCCAACAACACCTACAAAGTACTTCTAGTTTCATACTTGTTCTTGGTAAAGCGAATGTCAAGCGTGCGTAGAGTTGTATCAGTGGTCGATAGAACTTGAGGGAATATTTGTTCTGCCTTTAGCTCCTCGTTGGGTTCGACACTCTTACTTATCAAAAACTGTTGTGATCCCCTATACTTGTGGGTTATCAAGACCATTTTTTGGCGCCGTTGCCGGGGAGTGTGGGGTGAATATTCTCGTGTGTGCTTGTTTGCTTTATCACTAAGTAATTTTTATTTGCTGTTCTTAGTTGTTTTCTATCTTTAGTTATGGGTAGGAAACACAAAATACCAAAAAAATTAGTTGTACCTACTGAACCAATGGTTGAAGAACCACTCAAAATCTATCACACTCCTAAAGCTTATTACTTGGATCATCTTTGATCCCTATGTGCTCGTGCTGAAACCCCAACTAGCTTAGCTGAGGGCAAATCTTTAGATGAGCATGCTTGTTATGTGCGACACCGAATATCTGAAAAAGGGGAAATTCTATTGGGTCAAATTCATCGTTTGCAATGCTATGCTTGGAATTTATGTGAAATATATGATTTTAGTTGTTGTTCTGAAAACCCTAAGAAACACATTCCCAATCAATGTGAGTTTAGTGATAATGGAATCGTATATTCCTATGCTAAAGGTGTTTATAATTACTATGATGTTCAACAAATTGCTGAATTTGTTGCTTTTAAGGGTGCTTACGAAATTGCTTCTTTGATTGAAAAGTATGGTGCTACTCTTTACAACTCTGAAAATTTTGCCATACTTAAATATTGCTATGATAATTATGCTTCTAATGCCAATGTTGAACCATATATTGAGGACTACTCCATTGTCCAAGAAGAGACTAATATTTTGCAGGAGTCTATGGAAGAAGAAATTGATGAAATTATGGGCTCATTGGATGAAAAAGATGAGGAGGAGAGCGAAGAACAAAAGGAGGAAGATCGGATTGATCACCCGTGCCCACCTTCTAATGAGAGTAACTCTTCAACTCATACATTGTTTAATTTCCCTTCATGCTTACCGAAGGATGATTGCTATGATGACTATTATGATCTCGCTGATTCTCTTGAAATATCCCTTTTTGATGATGCTTTCTATGCTTGTGGCCAAGATGCCAATATGAATTATGCTTATGGAGATGAACTTGCTATAGTTACTTATGTTAAACATGAAATTGTTGGTATTGCACCCACGCATGATAGTCCCATTATCTTTTTGAATTCTGCCAACTACACTATATCGGAGAAGTTTGCCCATATTAAGGATTATATTGATGGGTTGCCTTTTACCATTACACATGATGATTTTGATGAATAT
This sequence comes from Triticum dicoccoides, assembly GCF_002162155.2. Lineage (NCBI taxonomy): Eukaryota > Viridiplantae > Streptophyta > Magnoliopsida > Poales > Poaceae > Triticum > Triticum dicoccoides. Next base: position 220,465,853 of record NC_041392.1, on the reverse strand, counting down.
AATATGCATGTGCTTGCTGCTCCTACTTGCAATTATTATGAGAGAGGAACTATATCTCCACCTCTCTATGTTTCCAATACGATAAAATTGCAAGAAACTGTTTATACTATGCATTGGCGTTTACTGTGTGTTCATGAATTGTTCTTTTATGACATGCCGATGCATAGGAAGAGAGTTAGACTTCGTTGTTGCATGATATATGTTACTTTGTTCTCACTACTAAATTATAAATCATTGTTAATTAAAATTGGCTTTGATATACCTTGGGATCCGGGTGGATTCACTACTTGAGCACTATATGCCTAGCTTAATGGCTTTAAAGAAAGCGCTGCCAGGGAGACAACCCGGAAGTTTTAGAGAGTCATTTATTTCTGTTAAGTGCTTTCATATAGTTTCAAAACAACAAAAATAAAGAGGGGAACCCAAAACTTTTTCAAAAAGGAAAGTGAAAGTGAGAAAGACAAGCATTGTTGAAGTGGGAGAGCTCCTTGAACTTAGTTCATGCTCACGGCAACTTTGTGAATCTTGATTACAGAAACTTTTCAATAAAAGTAATTATCCCCATGTAAAATTCCGTTGTATTATAAAAATATTGTGCCAAGGTTTGCCTTTAGGATGTTTACATTTGCTTGATGGTTTGTACGGTGCAGGACAGAAACTTTGGCTGTAGTGCGCGGTTTTACATTTTTAGTTGGAACGTCAAACAGTTCTAATTATTTTTGCACTGTCTTCCTATACAAATTTTTTATTTTTCCTAATTTTGGTAGAATTTTTCAAGTATCATAAGTATGGTCAATGTTCAGATTGTTCCAGACTGTTCTGTTTTAGAGAGATTCTGTTTTTGATGCATAGTTTGCTTGTTTTGATGAAACTATCGATGAATATCATTGGATTAAGCCATGAAAAAGTTGTATTACAGTAGCTATAATGCAAAAACAAAATATGAATTGGTTTGCAACAGTACTTAGAGTAGTGATTTGCTTTATTATACTAATGGATCTTACCGAGTTTTCTGTTGAAGTTTTGTGTGGATGAAGTCTTCGATGATCGAGAAGGTCTCGATGTGAGAAGAAGGAAGAGAGGCAAAAGCTCAATCTTGGGGATGCCCGAGGCATCCCAAGTAAATATTCAAGGAGACTCAAGTGTCTAAGCTTGGGGATGCCCCGGAAGGCATCCCCTCTTTCTTCAACAAGTATTGGTATGTTTTCGGATTCGTTTCGTTCATGCGATATGTGTAAATCTTGGACCGTCTTTTGCATTTAGTTTTCATTTTTCTTTTATGCACCATGCTGGTATGAGGCAGTCCTTGGTTGCTTTATATAATGCTCTTTGCACTTCACTTATATCTTTTGAGTATGGCTTTATAGAATGCTTCATGTGCTTCACTTATATCATTTGAAGTTTGGATTGCCTATTTCTCTTTACATAGGCAACCTGTCACATCCCTGGTCCTGTTATGCACTAGGCTAGACCCTCATGTGAGCATCATGTTTTAATTCAAATGAAATTTGAATTGAGGGATTTTCAAAGCCTCAGAAACCTTCTAAAAATGATCAACATTAAAATCCTCTCAAAGAAGTCCAAGAAAATGTTCCTCTTAGTCTCTGAAAATATTGCAAAGAGGTAAAACTCAAAACAATATTTTTGGTGTCTCAGAGTTAATTATTTTGGGCCTTTGAATTAAATAAATAGCTATTTGCATTGGATATATATTTGATATATAAATAATATATGTCCAATAATACTGGAACATTTTATGTGGTTTGGTATATTTTAGTCCTAGCCACATAACTATTTTCAGGATTTTATAAAATTGTTTAGTGTCTAAAACTAAATCAAAACAAACTACAAAAAAATAGAAAACAGAATTAAATAGAAATAAGAGAGAGAGAGAGCAGAAGATCTACCTGGCGTCTACCTGTGCGGCCTGCTGCAGAAGCCGGCCCAGCCCACCAGGGGCTCCCCTCCCTGTCGCCTTCCTCCTCGCGCCAGTAGGCACAGGCGCGTGGCCGACGCACGCCGGTGCACGCCCCGGCCACCTCCTGCTTGCCGCTCCACCTCGACACCCCGGACGCCTCCATGCGTGCCACGCCACTCCTCTGGAACTCTCTCACTCTCTCCCGAACTCTTCCCCTTCCTCTGCTTCCTCTCCCTCCCGCGACCGAACGGAGCCGCCGCCACCGACGAGCTCCCTCGCGGCCACCGCCACCCCCTAGCCTCGCCGATGCGCTCAAAGGCTCCGCCTCGACCCCCTCTTCCTCCCCACCGATCCACGGCCCTCCGGAAGCCCTGCAGCGTCGCCCTCAAGCTCGTCCCCAACCTTCGGCCGCCGGCGAACTTTCGAGGATTCGCGAGCTCCAGCCCCTCTTCGGCCTCGCCGTTGCCTCCACCGGGTCCGCTGTGAGGTCTTCTTCCATTCCCCCTCCTCCTCGCGCTCGTTCCCGCACTCTAGCCGCCCTTTTCACCGGAGCCGATTGCTCCTCGCCGCCGGCCATGGCGTGGCCGTGGCCACAGCCACCGCAGCTCGCTCCCGAGCCCACCGTCGTGCTCACCGCAACCTCAGGAGGCCGCAGCGCCCTTCCGTTTCCCCTCTTGTGCACCGTAGCGGCATTTCCGCCAACGCCCGAGGTCCGGCAGCCGCTGAGCTCGACGCCGGCGAGGATTACGGCCGCCCTAGCTTCTCTCGTTTGCCCTGTTAGATGCGCGCGAGCCTGGGCATTCTGTAGATGCCCTCCGCCGGCCATTTGGTCGTCGGAGGAGGAAACCCGCACCCTCCGCCGTCTCTGGCTCCGCCGGCGACGAACAGTGGGTCAACTCCGGCGAGTTGGCCCGGGTTTGACCCTAGTTTGACTTCCCCAGAGCCACTGACATGCGGGCCCCGCCCCTATAATTAAGTTAGGTTAGTATTAACTAAGTTAGATTAGTTTAGTTAGACACTGACACTCGGGACCCACCGGTCAGTTTGACCTGGGCCGCACGTTGACCTGCTGACGTCACTATGAGGTCATGCTGACGCAATAAACCCCTTTTCCGGATTTAAATAAATCTTAAATGATTTAATAATTTCAGAAAATTGTATAAACTTCTAAAAATCATAGAAATTCAACCGTAACTCCAAATTAAATAATTTATATATGAAAAATCATCAGAAAAATTCAAGGAATCCATCTGTACCATTTTCATGCATGTTAGAACAACTTATAGCTGCTCTTTAGCACAAATCAATTAAATGGCATTTGAATAATCACATATGGAGTTTGAATTTGAATCTTGTATTCAAACCAACTTCATTTAACCTGTTGCTAGTTGCATTAGCTCAAAACACATTCATTTTGCCATGTCATGATCATGCATCATATTGTGCATTGCATTGATTGTGTTCCCTTCTGTGTTGCCGGTATTTGTCCCCTCTCGATAGACATGATACCGATGATGTGATCGTTGACACTGATGAAGACTCAATGCTATCTTCAGAAGTGCCAGGCAAGCAAAACCCCCTTGTTCATTCCGATAAAATCCCACTCTCTCACTCCTGCTCTCTTTTACTGCATTAGAACAACAACGACATATTTGTTACTTGCTGCGGTAGCTGAACCCCTTTATCCTCTGCATGACCTGTCATTCCACAGTAAATAGATGAAACCCACTAGCATGAGTAGGAGTTGTTTGAGCCTGTTGTGCCTACTCATTCATGCCTGTTTGTCATGCCTGCTACTGCTTAGAGTTGAGTCAGGTCTGATTCATCGGGGATGAATCAGAGGTGTGTGAACATGTCCTACTGTGGGTGAGCTAAGTGTGTGAACACGATTTGGTAAAGGTAGCGGTGAGAGGCCATGTAGGAGTACATGGTGGGTTGTCTCATTGCAGCCGTCCTCAGGAACTGAGTTCTGTGTTTGTGATCCATGATTCAGCTACTACCACGCATTGGGCCCGAAACCAATGGACCCTCTCGGCTTCTTGATCACCCTTGTCCTCTGTCCAGGAGTTGCAAGTAGTTTCTGGTGTTTGTAGTATGCTGGAGGCCGTGCGCAGCGCTGACCGTAGGGGTGGGCTGTGATGCGGTAGGCACGTGGCACGGTGTACCGGGCGCCCGTTTGGTGTCTCGGGAACCCTGTTCACATCGTTTGGGGCTGTGAGCGAAACTCCGGCCGGATCTCCTCATGGATGGAACCCGAATAGGCGATAAACCTGGACTAGAGACTCGAGTGTTTAGGCAGGCCGTGGCCGACACCCACGTTGGGCTTCCGCTTGAAGGTTGCCGAGTACATGTCGTGTAAACGGCGGTAAGTGGTGAGAGCGTGTGTGAAGAAGTACACCCCTGCAGGGTTAACATCATCTATTCGAATAGCCGTGTCCACGGAAAAGGACTTCTGGGTTGCTTATATCAGTTCATAGACAAGTGAAAGTGGATACTCTAAAATACGCAAGATAAGCGTGAGTGCTATGGATGGCGTTCTCGTAGGGAGACGGGAGCGGATCCATAGTGGTGTATTGATTTGGTGAATATGTGGACTCGTGTGCGCCACCTCAAAAGAGTTACTTGCAGTCGTAGTTCAGGATAGCCACCGAGTCAAAGCTGGCTTGCTGCAGTTAAACCCCACCATCCCCTTGTTGATAATGATGCATATGTAGTTAGTTCTGATGTAAGTCTTGCTGGGTACATTTGTACTCACGTTTGCCTATTTTATGTTTTTGCAGAGAGACTTCGGTCTCACTAGTAGTTCCACGTGGACTTCGACGTTTAGCTTGTTACCTCAGCTACGATCTTGTGCCCTCGACAGGATCTGGTTGATAGTCAGGCTTTCAAGCCTTTTTCATTTATAGATGTCTGTACTCAGACATGATAGCTTCCGCTTATGCTTTGATTTGTATGCTCTGAATGTTGGGTCGTGAGACCCCTGTTTGTAATATCTTGCTCCTCGGAGTCTATTGAATAAATTACTTGAGTCGTAGAGTCATGTTGTGATGCCATGTTGTATTTGCACATATCCAGCATATTGTGTGTATGTTATTGAAATGCTTGGTATGTGTGGGATCTGACTATCTAGTTGTTTATCTTTAGTAGCCTCTCTTACCGGGAAATGTCTCCTAGTGTTTCCACCGAGCCACGGTAGCTTGCTACTGCTCCGGAACACTTAGGCTGGCCGGCATGTGTCCTTCTTCGTTCCTGTGTCTGTCCCTTCGGGGAAATGTCACGCGATGAATACCGAAGTCCTGTTAGCCCGCTACAGCCCGGTTCACCGGAGTCCTGCTAGCCCAGTGCTACAGCCTGGATTCACTCGCTGATGACCGACATGTTCGATGCTGGGTCATGGATGCCTGTCCCTGTAAGTTTGTGCCACTTTGGGTTTACGACTAGCCATGTCAGCCTGGGCTCCTTATCATATGGATGCTAGCGACACTATCATATACGTGTGCCAAAAGGCGCAAACGGTCCCGGGCAAAGGTAAGGCGACACCCGTGGGAATACCGTGCGTGAGGCCGCAAAGTGATATGAGGTGTTACATGCTAGATCGATGTGGCCTTAAGTCAGGGTCCTGACAGCGTTGGTATCAGAGCTTGACTGCCTGTAGGATTACCAAGCCAAACTGGTCGAAGTTGAGTCTAGAAATTCTTTAGTTATATAAGGGAATTGATTGTGGGATGGAACGTAAGGCTCTTTTTACTCCTTATACCCTATGCCCTTCTGATCTGAGTCATCCTATCTTTCCTACGGGGTTAAGGAACTAGGCTATCTCTTCTTTCTATCAGGATCACGTGTTACTAATCAGTAGACTTATAGATTGTCGGATTTAAGTCTCAGTTCAGTTCCTACTACTTCCGTATGTTAATTGTCGATTTCGAAACCTTGATATTGTGCTTCTGAGTGGTTATGCCACCATATTTGTAGCATGTCTCAAATCTTTTGAGCATTTACAGCCATTATGCTGTCCGAGTCATCCCAGGTTTCTAAACAATCTGATGCATTTGCAAATCTGTTCTTCCCGTTCCCGATGTCCTTCTGGTCAGAGTAATCACACAAATCAGTGAGTTGAGGTACCTTATTGCCTTGACATATATGTTGGAATAATTATTATGACCCTAGGTGTTTTAGGGAGTCAACTAGTAATCTAGCAACGTTTTGTGTTCCTAGTGTGATGATTATGGCCTTTATTCTCGAAAGCATTCCGTGATGCTACTTAGTAGTAGGTATTCTATTCCTGGGTTCTTGAACTCGAGATTCACTCTACCTACTTCATGTTGATAGTAATTGCTAGTGCCTTTAGGATATTAGTAACCTTTGCGATAGTCCTTGAAGTCCGTGGTATCTTCTTCTTCCAAATACCATGAACTACTTATGGCAGAAGTTCCTCGTTGAACTGAAATATCACAACAGGATTATTCTTGAGGAGTTCTCCATTCATAAATCGTGACTCTGCCAGTCCTACCTCTCTGCATGGGTTATCCGGAAGAAACATGTTGAACTTGGCTCGACATACTAATCTATGCATCCACAACTCAGAAAGTTATATGTTCCTTTGAGTTGTCCCTCTTTAGTTGTCTACTGACCTTCGTCTATCAATTGATAGTCAAGAGTATGTGTGCATTCGTTCGTCGATGCCTATTACCCTTGTGGTCCGCCAAGCCATTCTATTTCAGAATGAATAGGAGAAACAAACTCCAGTACCTCATCCATATCTAGGATTGGGTCAAAGTAGTTGTATTCCGCAGATCAAATGCCAATCCAGCTTTTGGTTCTGTTCTACCTTGGAGTATTACCCCCTTTATGTCAGAATTGTCATGAGAACTGCACCAACTCTCATGAATTTTGACGTAGTGATACTTCTCACCATCATTAGTCATTCCTCGGCCCTCGTGTTGATGCAACCGGAATACCGACAAATGAATTGTGATGTGTGAAATCAATACTCCCAGCAACCTCGTTGCTTGGTAGTTAAATGGACCACAACCTCATTCTTAGCGTGCTGATTTTTGAATCATCCTTCTAAGACTGATCGTGCTACCTAGTCCTTATTTCGGTGCACCCTTCGATTGATGAGTTAGGATCTTGTCAAGTCCTCACTTATTTGATCATATCGTCTTGCCCTCAAAAGCGAGATTGTTCTCGAGCTTAGTAACATACCGGTGGTTCGTGATTTTCCGAATATCTTCTCGGAAGTATTACCAGGTTGTCCCCTGACTGTTATGTTGAGCCCGTGATCAAGTTGGTTTCTTGTGAACCACCTTCTCTCCAAGAATCGGTGTTAGATATCCCTGAGCTAGTTGGTTAAGCTAGACAACAACTTGGAGAGTTGGAAGATAAAAGCTTGCCTGACTTAGTTCGTTCCAAAGGGATATCTTGTGTTTGTGTGTGTTGAAGAAAGATGATATCTTCATCGATTGGTCCCTGTGATCAGTTGCTGGACCTATTGTCTTATCAATCCTTTGATTTGAGTGTGGGCTATCGTCAAATCAAATCAGTAACAACGATGCTCGTAATGTTGTCTTATTCGTGGTTGATCCCTCGAGCATACACCATTACATCTTTGGTCTGACCAATGCTATCACCGTGTTCACTTAAATATGGAATGCCTTTTAAAAGGAAACCTAGATGAATTGTTGTTGAGCCCATTGGCAACATCCTTATCTCCTCCATGATGTTGTTGAACATTAAGCTAGTGTTGGAAACTTTTGAAAGCATTTTCTTCATGCTAGCTCATGAAGTATTTGTTTGATGAAAGGAGTGACTTCCTCTTATACACGTGCATTTGGTGAAAGTTGCGCCGTGAATTTGAGAAAGAATGTTTTGTTTCCTTTGGAATCATCCCAAATCAGTCATGCACACGTGCGAAGTATTCTGTAGTCTGGAGACTTGCAACCTTCATTTTATATGTGTCCCTAGCACACTAAGCCACTGATTGACTTGTTCAAGGAAAAGAAGTCTATGCTTGGGATCTAATCCATGGACTTGCGTAAAGACTTCGATATCCTCGATTATGGTTCCCCACCTGAACTTAGTAGTGTTTAATTATAAGACTACTTTGTGGTCATGCTTGTCTAGGACATCGTGTTCACATGTGTGTAGCAGAACCAGCTCATGTTTTGGAGTTTACTATCGCAGTTCATTTCCCAAGAATCTCGCAACGTCATCTCGTCGAATTGTGTTGCAAACTTTTGTTTTTCTTCCTAGACTCGATGAGTCTGGAATATCCTGACACCAACCAGATCTGAATCTCAGGCAGATATGATGGTTTGGAACATTTCCCAAAAACTATAACATCGGTCCCTCGGAAACCAGTAAAGTGGATGTCATGGCCAACACACCCAGCCGGAAGACCTGTTATTATAATATCTTGTTTGAGGAAGTTGGCCACCTCCCCATAGGGATTTCATAGGATTTACTCCCTAGTTGCCCTATGGATTTTTGTGTGCCCGAAGTCCGACCTTTTACTTGATGTTCTAGTTATCAAACCATATCTATGAATGGGATACACTAGCACATCAAGGAGAACATTAGAAGCGGAGTGCTAAATGTCTCTCGGTCGATCATCCAGATTTTCTTTCCTTGGCATTGCTAGGGTGAAATCTGAGAAAGTGTTATCCTCCTTTGCATCTGCATCGTCCATCGCTATTCATCATGGTAGTATGTTGTGTTGACAGCACCCTTGACGTGGTTGTTGATAAAACCTTGATGATTATGGAAATGCTCAAGTTCTTGAGAGCACGCACAATCGTTAGGTGTTACCATCGACACTAACTAGGTTTGCTCTCAACTTCCTCGGTTATGCTATAACTTCTCAAACAGTGGATTCACTCTCTATTGTTGGGTTCTTCCCCCAGTTACCAGAATCATTCCCAGTATTTGCATTTTGTTCCCAGCTTGCACCACCAATGTGCCATTCTACCATGGGTCTCTTCCATTTCCGGTGGTAAGCAAATTCATCCATTACGTTGTCTTCAACAAGGTAATCCACATCATCCAAGTCCGAGTATGCCATTCTATCGACCCCCTCCAAACGATCGCTCGAGAATTGCCTTAGGCTGGTTTAAAGAGTTTCAATGATCTCTGAATCAAAGGTAATTCTTTTTTCCACTTAAGGGGATATATCCTCGAGTCACCTTCCCTAAGGTGCATCATTATGGTGTCATGTCAACTTAACTCCTCGCTACGTTGACAACCGTTCCCCACCCTCTTAGGTGAGGAATTGTTGTCTACCTAGTGAAACCTTCGTCATCTGTTCCACTCCATTCCTCTAGAGGTGTGCTTCGTCTCTCAGCTCGAGAGATGTTGCTATGTCCCATTCCTGAGTTAATCCTGAGTTGTTCGTTCTTTGAGAAGATTAATTCTCCTAGAGTTTTCCTTCCCTCTTCTTGTCATGTTAGTTGGAGTTCTCAGAGAAAGACTTCGAGACAATGATGGTGATCGAATCAACGCTTTGATAAAGTGCACCCTGGATCGTGAAGATTGTGCTAGTTTGCGTTTCCCCTTCACCCTACCCTATGCTTGAATCTCGGGACGAGATTTTGTTTAGTGGGGGTGAGTTGTCACATCCCTGGTCCTGTTATGCACTAGGCTAGACCCTCATGTGAGCATCATGTTTTAATTCAAATGAAATTTGAATTGAGGGATTTTCAAAGCCTCAGAAACCTTCTAAAAATGATCAACATTAAAATCCTCTCAAAGAAGTCCAAGAAAATGTTCCTCTTAGTCTCTGAAAATATTGCAAAGAGGTAAAACTCAAAACAATATTTTTGGTGTCTCAGAGTTAATTATTTTGGGCCTTTGAATTAAATAAATAGCTATTTGCATTGGATATATATTTGATATATAAATAATATATGTCCAATAATACTGGAACATTTTATGTGGTTTGGTATATTTTAGTCCTAGCCACATAACTATTTTAAGGATTTTATAAAATGGTTTAGTGTCTAAAACTAAATCAAAACAAACTACAAAAAAATAGAAAACAGAATTAAATAGAAATAAGAGAGAGAGAGCAGAAGATCTACCTGGCGCCTACCTGTGCGGCCTGCTGCAGAAGCCGGCCCAGCCCACCAGGGGCTCCCCTCCCTGTCGCCTTCCTCCTCGCGCCAGTAGGCACAGGCGCGTGGCCGATGCACGCCGGCGCACGCCCCGGCCACCTCCTGCTTGCCGCTCCACCTCGACACCCCGGACGCCTCCATGCGTGCCATGCCACTCCTCTGGAACTCTCTCACTCTCTCCCGAACTCTTCCCCTTCCTCTGCTTCCTCTCCCTCCCGCGACCGAACGGAGCCGCCGCCACCGACGAGCTCCCTCGCGGCCACCGCCACCCCCTAGCCTCGCCGATGCGCTCAAAGGCTCCGCCTCGACCCCCTCTTCCTCCCCACCGATCCACGGCCCTCCGGAAGCCCTGCAGCGTCGCCCTCAAGCTCGTCCCCAACCTTCGGCCGCCGGCGAACTTTCGAGGATTTGCGAGCTCCAGCCCCTCTCCGGCCTCGCCGTTGCCTCCACCGGGTCCGCTGTGAGCTCTTCTTCCATTCCCCCTCCTCCTCGCGCTCGTTCCCGCACTCTAGCCGCCCTTTTTACCAGAGCCGATTGCTCCTCGCCGCCGGCCATGGCGTGGCCGTGGCCACAGCCACCGCAGCTCGCTCCTGAGCCCACCGTCGTGCTCACCGCAACCTCAGGAGGCCGCAGCGCCCTTCCGTTTCCCCTCTTGTGCACCGTAGTGGCGTTTTCGCCAACGCCCGAGGTCCGGCAGCCGCTGAGCTCGACGCCGGCGAGGATTACGGCCGCCCTAGCTTCTCCCGTTTGCCCTGTTAGATGCGCGCGAGCCTGGGCATTCCGTAGATGTCCTCCGCCGGCCATTTGGTCGTCGGAGGAGGAAACCCGCACCCTCCGCCGTCTCTGGCTCCGCCGGCGACGAACAGTGGGTCAACTCCGGCGAGTTGGCCCGGGTTTGACCCTAGTTTGACTTCCCCAGAGCCACTGACATGCGGGCCCCGCCCCTATAATTAAGTTAGGTTAGTGTTAACTAAGTTAGATTAGTTTAGTTAGACACTGACACTCGGGACCCACCGGTCAGTTTGACCTGGGCCACACGTTGACCTGCTGACGTCACTATGAGGTCATGCTGACGCAATAAACCCCTTTTCCGGATTTAAATAAATCTTAAATGATTTAATAATTTCAGAAAATTGTATAAACTTCTAAAAATCATAGAAATTCAACCGTAACTCCAAATTAAATAATTTATATATGAAAAATCATCAGAAAAATTCAAGGAATCCATCTGTACCATTTTCATGAATGTTAGAACAACTTATAGCTGCTGTTTAGCACAAATCAATTAAATGGCATTTGAATAATCACATATGGAGTTTGAATTTGAATCTTGTATTCAAACCAACTTCATTTAACCTGTTGCTAGTTGCATTAGCTCAAAACACATTCATTTTGCCATGTCATGATCATGCATCATATTGTGCATTGCATTGATTGTGTTCCCTTCTGTGTTGCCGGTATTTGTCCCCTCTCGATAGACATGATACCGATGATGTGATCGTTGACACTGATGAAGACTCAATGCTATCTTCAGAAGTGCCAGGCAAGCAAAACCCCCTTGTTCATTCCGATAAAATCCCACTCTCTCGCTCCTGCTCTCTTTTACTGCATTAGAACAACAACGACATATTTGTTACTTGCTGCGGTAGCTGAACCCCTTTATCCTCTGCATGACCTGTCATTCCACAGTAAATAGATGAAACCCACTAGCATGAGTAGGAGTTGTTTGAGCCTGTTGTGCCTACTCATTCATGCCTGTTTGTCATGCCTGCTACTGCTTAGAGTTGAGTCAGGTCTGATTCATCGGGGATGAATCAGAGGTGTGTGAACATGTCCTACTATGGGTGAGCTAAGTGTGTGAACACGATTTGGTAAAGGTAGCGGTGAGAGGCCATGTAGGAGTACATGGTGGGTTGTCTCATTGCAGCCGTCCTCAGGAACTGAGTTCTGTGTTTGTGATCCATGATTCAGCTACTACCACGCATTGGGCCCGAAACCAATGGACCCTCTCGGCTTCTTGATCACCCTTGTCCTCTGTCCAGGAGTTGCAAGTAGTTTCTGGTGTTTGTAGTATGCTGGAGGCCGTGCGCAGCGCTGACCGTAGGGGTGGGCTGTGATGCGGTAGGCACGTGGCACGGTGTACCGGGCGCCCGTTTGGTGTCTCGGGAACCCTGTTCACATCGTTTGGGGCTGTGAGCGAAACTCCGGCCGGATCTCCTCATGGATGGAACCCGAATAGGCGATAAACCTGGACTAGAGACTCGAGTGTTTAGGCAGGCCGTGGCCGACACCCACGTTGGGCTTCCGCTTGAAGGTTGCCGAGTACATGTCGTGTAAACGGCGGTAAGTGGTGAGAGCGTGTGTGAAGAAGTACACCCCTGTAGGGTTAACATCATCTATTCGAATAGCCGTGTCCACGGAAAAGGACTTCTGGGTTGCTTATATCAGTTCATAGACAAGTGAAAGTGGATACTCTAAAATACGCAAGATAAGCGTGAGTGCTATGGATGGCGTTCTTGTAGGGAGACGGGAGCGGATCCATAGTGGTGTATTGATTTGGTGAATATGTGGACTCGTGTGCGCCACCTCAAAAGAGTTACTTGCAGTCGTAGTTCAGGATAGCCACCGAGTCAAAGCTGGCTTGCTGCAGTTAAACCCCACCATCCCCTTGTTGATAATGATGCATATGTAGTTAGTTCTGATGTAAGTCTTGCTGGGTACATTTGTACTCACGTTTGCCTATTTTATGTTTTTGCAGAGAGACTTCGGTCTCACTAGTAGTTCCACGTGGACTTCGACGTTTAGCTTGTTACCTTAGCTACGATCTTGTGCCCTCGGCAGGATCTGGTAGATAGTCAGGCTTTCAAGCCTTTTTCATTTATAGATGTCTGTACTCAGACATGATAGCTTCCGCTTATGCTTTGATTTGTATGCTCTGAATGTTGGGTCGTGAGACCCCTGTTTGTAATATCTCGCTCCTCGGAGTCTATTGAATAAATTACTTGAGTCGTAGAGTCATGTTGTGATGCCATGTTGTATTTGCACATATCGAGCATATTGTGTGTATGTTATTGAAATGCTTGGTATGTGTGGGATCTGACTATCTAGTTGTTTATCTTTAGTAGCCTCTCTTACCGGGAAATGTCTCCTAGTGTTTCCACCGAGCCACGGTAGCTTGCTACTGCTCCGGAACACTTAGGCTGGCCGGCATGTGTCCTTCTTCGTTCCTGTGTCTGTCCCTTCGGGGAAATGTCACGTGATGAATACCGGAGTCCCGTTAGCCCGCTACAGCCCGGTTCACCGGAGTCCTGCTAGACCAGTGCTACAGCCTGGATTCACTCGCTGATGACCGACATGTTCGATGCTGGGTCATGGATGCCTGTCCCTGTAAGTTTGTGCCACTTTGGGTTTACGACTAGCCATGTCAGCCCGGGCTCCTTATCATATGGATGCTAGCGACACTGTCATATACGTGTGCCAAAAGGCGCAAACGGTCCCGGGCAAAGGTAAGGCGACACCCGTGGGAATACCGTGTGTGAGGCCGCAAAGTGATATGAGGTGTTACATGCTAGATCGATGTGGCTTTGAGTCGGGGTCCTGACACAACCGCCATTTGTAGAATGCTCTTTTGCTTCACTTATATTTGTTAGAGCGTGGGCATATCTTTTGTGAAAGAATTAAACTCTCTTGCTTCACTTCAATCTATTTAGAGAGATGACAGGAATTGGTCATTCACATGGTTAGTCATAAAATCCTACATAAAACTTGTAGATCACTGAATATGATATGTTTGATTCCTTGCAATAGTTTTGTGATATAAAGATGGTGGTATTAGGGTCATGCTAGTGGGTAGTTGTGGATTGTAGAAATACTTGTGTTGAGGTTTGATTCCCGTAGCATGCACGTATGGTGAACCGTTATGTAACGAAATCGGAGCATGAGGTATTTATTGATCGTCTTCCTTATGAGTGGCGGTCGGGGACGAGCGATGGTCTTTTCCTACCAATCTATCCCCCTAGGGGCATGTGTATTACTCCCTCCGTTTCTTTTTACTCCGCATATAAGATTTGATCAAAGTCAAACTACACAAAGTTTGACCACATTTATATAAAAGAATATGAGCATCTACAATACTAAAACTATATAGTATGCACATACGTTTCATGGTGCATCTGATAATATTGATTTCATATTGTGATTGTTTATATTTTTTAATATAAAATTAGTCAAACTCTACAAAGCTTGACTTTGACCAAACCTTATATGTGGACTAAAAAGAAACGGAGGGAGTAGTACTTTGCTTCGAGGGCTAATAAACTTTTGCAATAAGTATGTGAGTTCTTTATGACTAATGTTGAGTCCATGGATTATACGCACTCTCAACCTTCCACCATTGCTAGCCTCTCTAGTACCGTGCAACTTTCGCCAGAACCATAAACCTACCATATACCTTCCTCAAAACAGCCACCATACCTACCTATCACGGCATTTCCATAGCCATTCCGAGATATATTGCCATGCAACTTCCATCATCATCATATACATGACTTAAGCATTCATTGTCATATTGCTTCGCATGATCATCATAAGATAACTAGCATGATATTTTCATGGCTTGTCCGTTTTTTGATGTCATTTCTACGCTAGATCATTGCACATCCCGGTACACCGCCGGAGGCATTCATATAGAGTCATATCTTTGTTCTAGTATCGAGTTGTAATATCGAGTTGTAAGTAAATAAAAGTGTGATGATCATCATTATTAGAGCATTGCCCCATCAAAAAAGAGGCCAAAGAAGCTTAAATAAAAAAAGGGGGCCAAAGAAGCCCACACAAAAAAATAAAAAAAATAAAAGAAAAGGGGGCAATGCATATAGAGAGTCTCTAGAGTTATCACTTTCATATACTAGTGGGAATTTTCATTATAAAAGTTGGCTTGTATATTCCAATGATGGGCTTCCTCAAATGCCCTAGGTCTTCATGAGCAAGCAAGTTGGATGCACACCCACTTAGTTTCAGTTTGAGCTTTCCTATACTTATAGCTATAGTGCATCAGTTGCATGGCAATCCCTACTCACTCACATTGATATCTATTGATGGGCATCTCCATAGCCCATTGATACGCCTAGTTGATGTGAGACTATCTTCTTCTTTTTTTTCTTCTCCACAACCACCATTCTATTCCACCTATAGTGCTATATCCATGGCTCACGCTCATGTATTGCGTGAGGGTTCAAAATGCTGAAGGGCGTTGAAAAGTATGAACCAATTGCTTGGTTTGTCATTGGGGTTGTGCATGATGTGAATATTTTGTGTGGTGAAGATAGAGCATAGCCATACTATATGATTTTGTAGGGATAAATTTCTTTGGCCTTGTTATTTTGAAAAGACATGATTGCTTTATTAGTGGGCTTAAAGTATTATTGTTTTTATGTAAAATGATAGACTATTGCTTTGAATCACTCGTGTCTTAATATTCATGCCATGATTAGATATGTGATCAACATTATGCTAGGTAGCATTCCACATCAAAAAATTATCTTTTTTATCATTTACCTACTCGAGGACGAGCATGAATTAAGCTTGGGGATGTTGATACGTCTCCGTCGTATCTATAATTTTTGATTGTTCCATGCCAATATTATTCAACTTTCATATACTTTTGGCGACTTTTTATATATTTTTGGGACTAACATATTGATCCAGTGTCCAGTGCCAGTTCCTATTTATTGCATGTTTTTTGTTTCGCAGAATATCCATATCAAACGGAATCCAAACGGGATAAAAATGGACAGAGCTTATTTTTGGAATATTTGGAAAATTCTGGAAGAAAACCAACATGAGACGGTGCCCGAGGTGGCCACGAGGCAGGGGCGTGCCCCTGACCCTCATGGGCCACCCGTAAGGTGGTTGATGCCCTTCTTCGTCCGCAAGAAAGCTAATTTTTGAAGGAAAAAAATCACGGCGAAGGTTTCGTTCCAATCGGAGTTACGGATCTCCATATATATACGAAATGGTGAAAGGGCAGCAGAATAGAACACAGAAACAGAGAGAGACAGAGAGACAGATCCAATCTCAGAGGGGCACTCGCCCCTCCCACGCCATGGAGGCCATGGACCAGAGGGGAAACCCTTCTCCCATCTAGGGACGAGGTCAAGGAAGAAGAAGAAGGAGGGGGGCTCTCTCCCCCTTGCTTCCGGTGGCACCGGAGTGCCACCGAGGGCCATCATCATCACCGCAATCTTCACCAACAACTTCACCGCCATCATCACCAACTCTTCCCCCCTCTATGTAGCGGTGTAACCTCTCTCTTACCCGCTGAAATCCCTACTTAAACATGGTGCTCAACGCTATATATTATTTCCCAATGATGTATCGCTATCCTATGGTGTTTGAGTAGGTCCTTTGTCCTATCGGCTATTTGATGATCAAGATTGGTTTGAGTTGCATGTTTTATTATTGGTGCTGTCCTATGGTGCTCTCCGTGTCGCGCAAGCGTGAGGGATCCCCGCTGTAGGGTGTAGCAATACGTTCATGATTCGCTTATAGTGGGTTGCATGAGTGACTGAAACACAAACCCGAGTAAGTAGGTTGTTTACGTATGGGATAAAAAGGACTTGATACTTTAATGCTATGGTTGGGTTTTACCTTAATGATCTTTAGTAGTTGCAGATGCTTGCTAGAGTTCCAGTCATAAGTGCATTGATCCAAGTAGAGAAAGTATGTTAGCTTATGCCTCTCCCTCAAATAAAATTGCAATAATGATTACCAGTCTAGTTATCGATTTCCTAGGGACAAATAACTTTCTCGTAACAAAACACTGTTTACTAAAACTAATTTAATTGTGTCTTTATCTAAACAGCCCCTAGCTTTTATTTACGCGCTCTTTATTACCTTGCAAACCTATCCAACAACACCTACAAAGTACTTCTAGTTTCATACTTGTTCTAGGTAAAGCGAACGTCAAGCGTGCGTAGAGTTGTATCGGTGGTCGATAGAACTTGAGGGAATATTTGTTCCGCCTTTAGCTCCTCGTTGGGTTCAACACTCTTACTTATAGAAAACTATTGCGATCCCCTATACTTGTGGGTTATCAGGCAATAACCAGTTATATATTCGAAAAGAAGAAAATGATATGTGATGACCAAAATGCCATGACTGGTACAGAACTAACGATCGAGGTCGAGGACCTGAGGAAGGCCCTGGCCAAAGCCGAGGGGAAGGTTGTCCAACAGCAAGCCGCCCGTAAGAAGCTCAAGGCCCGGGTCGGCGAGGTCCAGTAGGAGCTCCAGGACATGGTGAAGAAGTGTGAAGCTTTGGAGCGCGAGGCGTCGGCTCGAGAGGACGAACTTACCAAGGCTCGTCAGAGCGCAGAGGCTGCACGGAATGAGGCCCGGGACGCTCTTGAGGAGATCCAGGGGGCGAAGAAGATCACAGCAGGTAAGGTGTTTAACATGCAAAGCAATTATGTGGAGAGTACCTTTTACTAACCCGGATTCAGAGTTGCCCAGGGGCTTTTGGTGGATCTGTCGCACAGTGTATCCGATGTTGCGGGTTTCTTCCGAGCCAGGGAAGGGGATTCTTTGGAGAAGCTATTCTGGTTGCAGTATGCTGTGCCAGAGCATCCAGTGGCCTTTGCCGATCAACTGAAACAGTTGGTTGAGCTGCACAGGATGGTCGAACTGGCCATGAAGGATTTAATAATCCGACTATTGCCAGCCGAAGCTATACCTAGCAGTTATTTTGGCCTCGTGAAGCAGGTTGTGGAGGCTTGTCCGCGGCTAGACATCGTCAACCGATCAGTCTGCATCGAGGGTGCCCGCATGGCCTTCTCTCATTGCAAGATGTGGTGGGCGAAGATGGACGCCATCGAGGTGGCCCAGGGGCCGCCGGAGGGCAAGGAGCACCGCACACTCGAGTGATATTTTGCGGATGTCCTGGAGGAATCTTGACTTGTAGCAACGCAGTGCGGGAATGACGTTATTCTCGAATGAATACATTCATATTTTGCCTTGTATGATGAAAACAAATCCGCTTTGTAATATAATTTTTATTATGTTTTGATAGTATCCTCCTGTGCGGCCGTCTTGTATCAAATCTGAGGGTTGGCCAGTCGTCAGCTTCTGCCCTCATGTAGGTAGTACGGAGGTGTTCGCGATGTTATCTAAACAATCTTGATCCAATTATATGGTCCTTGAAGGAGTTATTTAGCGCAACGAACCAGGCAACCAAACTATACGGCTTGAACGCCCTCACTTAGCCATAGAAGTTTTATAATAAAACATAGGGGTAGCCCCTGGTATATGAACAAGAGTTCTGTCAGGGTCTGATCGGGAAGTACGATCCTTCACGAAATGCGGAAAAACCTCCAACAATTTGAGATCTCCGAACAGCTGACCGGCTCTCGCCGCATCATGACAGTCAGTTTTCCGCTTTCTCTACTGAGGTGCTCATCCGGTTTAGACCAGGGCACAATCGCAGTAGTTCTCCCTTTACTACCCTAGCCGATGTAGCGCAACGTAGGGTAGCAAGCATAGGAGCCGGGCAACCCAACTATTCACCAAAGACATGATTCGGAGCCAATGCATATAATGCTAAATTCGGGGTGCCGAACTATACTTATAAGAAGTGTTCGGACTTTTGTTGCCGTAATGTAGGGCGCCATAAAGCCCCTGGCAAACATCAAAACATACCAAAGTGTACGAGTGCTACCTGATGGGGTTATCCACAGAGAAACTGAAAAAAAAGGAAAGAGAGAAAGAAAATAGAAAAGATGTAAAGGTAAAAAGTTGGGGTCTTGCAACTCCAGCTACAAACTGTTTTCATTGTAATGTAATTAGTACGTCAAGGCGCATTGATACAAGTAGTGCAATAAGCAACAGACTATTTACCATGCCGAAACCAGGGGAGAGCTGCATGTGGGTCCTGGAAGACAGGTAGAGTTATCGTTAACTGAATCACCTAAAAAGTCCCCATATGTCTGCGCTCCTCGCCATCTTGGTGTATTTATCCTTCAAGAGGACCGATAACCAGACCACCCGATGGGGCCCATAGGATTAAAACCTGAAAGAAAACAAGCAAAAGTGAAAGTATGTGTGTCTCCTATGTCCGCTGAGTTGTGCCGTGGATCACAAGCTAGGTATGCCTCCGTCGATGCCCATGGAATTTTGAGTGCGTAGTTATGTATGCGCGGCACGCAGGCCACCGCTTGATCGGGACTGAGACGGAGGCCAGATTGCTAGTCGAGCTCCTGACGAGCCGAGATCTCCTATTGCAGAGTAGTTCCGACCCTCTTAAGGGTATCCGAGGGCTCGGCGGCCGAATGAAGGTTCTGCTTGAGAAGGCCGCTTTGTACTTCTGCTGCTAGGGTAGCTGTGGGCTCTTCTGTACGGAGAGAGTGTTCTGTATTGCCATTGACTGTTATGACGCCCCGTGGGCCGGGCATCTTGAGCTTGAGATAAGCATAGTGTGGTACTGCATTGAATCGAGCAAACGCAGTTCGTCCGAGCAATGCATGATAGCCGCTGCGCAATGGGACGATATCGAAGACTAACTCCTTGGTTCGGAAGTTGTTCGGAGATCCAAAGATAGCCTCTAGTGTGATTGAGCCCATACAACGGGCCTCTACGCCTGGAATGACTCCTTTAAAGGTGGTCTTTGTAGGCTTGATCCTCGATAGGTTAATGCCCATTTTTCACACTGTATCCTGATAGAGCAGATTGAGGCTGCTACCGCCATCCATAAGGACACGAGTCAGGTGGAACCCCTCAATTATTAGGTCTAAGACCAGTGCAGCTGAGCCTCCATGACGGATGCTGGTCGGGTGATCCCGGCGATCAAAGGTGATCAGGCATGATGACCATGGATTGAATTTTGGGGCGACTGGCTCTATCGCATAGATGTCCCTGAGCGCATGCTTGCGCTCCCTCTTGGGGATGTGGGTAGCATATATCATGTTCACTGTTTTGACCTGAGGGGGAAACTTCTTCTGTCCCCCTATGTTTGGTTGCTGTGGCTCTTCGTCACCGTCCTCGCTTGGCGGTCCCTTTTCCCTGTTCTTGGTGTTTAATTTGCTGGCCTATTTGAGAAACCAGCACTCTCTATTTGTATGATTAGGAGGCTTGTGGGGGGTGCCATGAATCTGGCATGGACGATCAAGTATGCGGTCCAAGCTGGCACTGTTGCCATGCTGGCCCTGACATCAACACCGGTGGACCGAATCCTGCGCCCACGACGGCTTGTCTATACGACCTTCGGGCGGCGGGTCCCACCGGCCAGCGGGATCCCAGAAGACGGCAAGTGCGCCACAAGTCGGACCCGTCGGGAGTCGGCCCCAGAGAGTCGGCCGGCTCCTCCCCCGGGGCCCACGCACCATTAACCAGATGTGATGGAAAGTGGCAATAGTGATCGCCCGCCAGGCGGCGGGGCTGTTGCCACGACTCCATGACGAAGCCCGCGTCATTAGAAGCACGGCTACAGTAATTAGCAGCCGGCAAGACCCACCCGCGGCGGACGCGGCCTGTCGGCTCCGTACCGGGCCAGTCGACGGGGCCCACCAGTCGACGGGCCCCAGCAGCCGGCGGAGAAGACGGAGGCCGGAGGCACTGATGGCTGGGCCCGCGTCTAGCCGGATTACCATTGTACCCCTAGGAGTAGGCCTATATAAACCCCCAGGGCACCCATGCAAAGGGTTGGAATCTATTAGCTCTAGACCAGATCATAAAGGAGGGAGAGAGCTAGCCTTGCCCTCTCCTACCTCCAGGAAACAACTCAAGGAGCAATCGTGTAAACACATTGCCATAGTGATCATGCGGAGACCCCGTAGAGCGGCAGTAGGGGTATTATCTCCCCGGAGAGCCCTGAAGCTGGGTAAGATTCGCCGGCGTGCATGTCTGCGCCTCATCCCATTTCCAGGCACCGGCACGTTCTACTCGCCCCCACCATGATAAGCCATCCTTTGGCATATGTTGCACCCAACCACCGACAGAATCCGTCTGCGGCGTTCGGCCCTCGCATGACTGGGTTTGCCACGTACGAATAGGTGGCCGTGGTCACGTGTCGAGGCGTGTCCTCGCGATCTGTATATTGATCTTCTATGTCCTGCTCTATTGTTCAGGTTTTGCCGGAGGTCATATGTATGGCCGTGGGCTAATTTACCTCTGCCTGAGTGATGAGGCGGGGCGGGCTGGTGTTCGGCATGAGTTGTCATTTTGTCTTGACCACGTGGTGGTCGATCGGCCGTATTGTGCGATGGTGGTATGTACTCCCACGCCTCCTCGTTGAACTGAGGTAGCAATTTGCGCTTTGGGTAGCTTTTGGTTGGGCGCTTGAGGCTGTATTCTTCGGCTGCTAGGACATCAGTCAATTTATCATTGAGAAGATCTTGGTCAGCTTGAAGCTGCTGCTGCTTCTTTTTCAGGCTCCTTGTCATGGGTATTAGCTGGCGCTTGAAGCGCTCCTGCTCAAGAGGTTCCTCGGGCACGATGAAATCTTCGGTGCCGAGGCTCACCTCATCTTCGGAGAGCGGGAGGTAATTATCGTCCTCCGAATCTTCGTGTGTGGCCTGTTTAACAGGGCTAACCTGCTCATCTTCCCGTTCATCTTGTTTGTTTGCTTTATCGACGGGGTCTTCGTTGTCTTCGGCACCTTCCAGAGTGTCATCTTCTCCTGTGCCGGTGTTGCTGTCTTTACTGTGCCGTGACTTAGAGCGGCGCCGCTGACGCCGGCACTTGGACTGTATTTCGGAAGGTTTATCCTCAAGTAGGTCTTCCTTATCGTCACCGCTGTTCTCCTTTGGTGCATCCACCATGTATACGTCATACGAAGAAGTGGCCGTCCAGCGTCCGGTGAACGGTGGGTTCTGGGCCTCTTCTTCTCCACCATCGTCTTCCATACTATCGATGTCCTCGGAGTCGTAATCAAGTTCGTTGGTCAAATCCTCGATCGTGGCTTTAAAATGGGTGGCGGCTGGGAAGTAAAATTCTCCATCGTCAACCCCTAGTTCGAGCCGGATATAGTTCGGCTGAGAATCCTCCGCCAAGGACAGCTTTTTTAGTGAGTTTAGCACATCGCCCAAAGGCAAGTGCTGGAAGATGTCCGCGGCGCTAAATTGGAAGATCGATAAACGATCAAGCTCAGCATCCACGGGCTCGCGCGGTTTGGAACCTACGGCCGGAGACGAGTCCGACGTTCCAGTGGCATAGGCATCGTGTGAGACCTGGTCCATGTGTGGCTCCAGCGTCGTGGAGTCTGCGGCCTCCGAGGTGGGGTTAATCCTCCCATATTTGGATTGCGCGGCCTGCTCCGGCTCTAGGGCCAGAGCGGTGACAAGAGCGATCTCCTGGATGCGGCCTGACGACAGATTAAGGTCATGATCATCGGGGTGACCGGGAGCGACCACCGCGGTATCGAACCCGGCGAAGATCAAGTCTCCACGGATGTCCGCGACGTAGTTCAAGCTCCCGAATCTGACCTGATGGCCAGGGGCGTAGCTTTCGATCTGCTACAGATGGCCAAACGAGTTGGCCCGCAGTGCAAAGCCGCCGAACACGAAGATCTGTCCAGGGAGGAAAGTTTCTCTGCAGACAGCGTCATTATTGACGATTGAAGGGGCCATCGACCCTTTCGGCGACAACACAGAGGAACTCTCAATGAAAGCACCAATGTCCATGTCAAAACCGGCAGATCTTGGGTAGGGGGTCCCAAACTGTGCGTCTAAGGTTGATGGTAACAGGAGACAGGGGACACGATGTTTACCCAGGTTCGGACCCTCTCTATGGAGGTAATACCCTACTTCCTGCTTGATTGATATTGATGAATATGAGTATTAAAAGATTTGATCTACCACGAGATCGTAATGGCTAAACCCTAGAAGTCTAGCCTGTATGACTACGGTATTGAGCATATCCTTTCCGGACTACACCCACTGGTTTATATAGACACCGGGGGGATCTACGGTTACATAGAGTCGGTTACATAAGATGTAATCTTCATAATTGTTCGCCAAGCTTGCCTTCCACGCCAAGGAGAGTCCCATCCGGACACGCGTACAGTCTTCGGTCTTCATACCCTCACAGCCCATCAGTCCGGCCCATAGATAACTGGTCGGACGCCCGAGGACCCCTTAGTCCAGGACTCCCTCACAAGGGCCTGTAGTTTATCATCAAAATCCACCCCCCTGAGATGCCAGCCACCACCGACCGAACCGCCATCCCCCACCGCTCGCGGCCGGCCCACACTGCCACGCCGCCCCGCCCGCCCCGAAACCACTCCCCACCGCCGGTCCGCCGCCGCACC
>NC_041392.1:220400510-220442302 GCF_002162155.2 Triticum dicoccoides | reverse complement strand
TTCTCCGGCGATACCCACCCCACCGCCCAATCAACGCGCCCCAACCACTAATTTATTACCATTTATGTCCTTCATATACGCGCTCACAGGTGGGCCCCATGGTAATGTGCGCTGCTGAATGTGGACCGTTTGACTGGTCAATTGATCGTGTCATCAACAAATTACGAAGTTGTATGGTGAACCAGTGACCGTATGATCACCCTACAATGTATTTTATTAACACAGTACAGACTCAAACTACCATTTCTTTCTTTCATATACGGGCTGACAGTTGGGCCCCACGGTTACGCGCCCCGATGGTGCAACACTAGTTGCGCCACGTTGAACATTTGACTGGTCAATTGATTGTGTCATCAACAAAATACGGAGTTGTATGGGTGAGCCAGTGACTGTATAATCATGACATGTTTTTTTTAACACGGTACAGACGCAAGGGCTCATATATACGCGAAGCACTCACCGCTATAAGCGCACACACGCAGACCCTACCCTGTGAGCACCTTCGAGAGAGTGAGCCAGCATATGATCTTGAGATTTTACAAAGTCACCATAGGTGCCTCGTTGTCGAGTGAAACGTCTCCTCCCACTGAACGCACATTGCCGGAAAATACTGAAATTAACCCAGGATAAATGCGAGCACCGGGACTTTAACCCTGGTGGGCTCGAGAAACCACTGTCCTCATAACCATCCAACCACATGTTGGTTAGCACGACAAAATGTATGTGGTGATCGTGATGAGCTTATTCTGAAGTCTAGTGACCACATCGTGCTTTCACTTCAAATAAAATGACCGTAAGTGTCGTCAACAAAATACGGAGCACACATGAAATGCAAAGTCCATCAGTGTCATCAATAAAATACGGAGACGTACCGTGAGCTAGATATCGTATGATCACCACGAGAATGTATACGATGACCGTAATGAGCATATTCTGAAGTCCAGTGACCTTATAGTGCTTTAGCTTGAAATACAGTGACCGTCACGCGTGAATGTGTTGCGGGCATGCATACCTTTAGAGGGCCGAGAGATAGTTTGTGTGCGTACATGAAAGTGGTGTAGAAAGAGGGGTGTTCGGTGGAGACAAGGAGAGATATGACCTTCGTTTCTCTTTCCCGTGACTAATATTTTAGGAGAATATATAAACATTCACAATGCAAAACAAATATTTTTGGATGCACCATGCAATTAACTTTCATGTATAACATTGTACTATTGTATATGCTTATTTTCTTAGTGGCCGATTGCGTGTGTGGTGTGGTGGGCACATCATTTCTAGTTGTGGTGGGTCAACATGAGGACTCATGGGTCGGTTCCATCCTGCGCCACATAGGTTGGACCGAGACGCGTTATACGAGGACCCATGTGGAGGACTCGGCGTACAACACGAAGTACCAGAGTCGCAGAGGACTCTATCACCACTAGTGATAAGCCGACTATATATGATTTGTAACCATAGGCCCCCAGTATGTTATAGAAGCTTGGGGGCTAGTTCTTCGATAGTATACACACATGCACAATGCCTGGTATTCACGTGTACTTTGTACACACCCCTATCACTAATATACAGTACCAGGAGTAGGCTTTTTCCTCAACTGCAAGGGTCCGAACTAGGGTAAAACTTTGCCTCATATTACCATCCAGCCTAACAGTCAGCGATATCCTACCCAATGATATGATGGAATCATATCTACCAACTACTAAGAGAGAGGTGTGTCTTGGGGGGCAATGTGTGCGAGATAGGCCTAAAGATAATGTGCGTGCGGGAGACACGTAGGAACATATATTTGCGTATAGAGGGCTAGTAGAGACCGTGTGAGGGAGTCCTGGATTAGGGGGTGTCCGGGTAGCTGGACTATACCTTCAGCCGGACTCCAGGACTATGAAGATACAAGATTGAAGACTTCGTCCCGTGTTCGGATGGGACTTTCCTTGGCGTGGAAGGCAAGCTTGGCGATGCGTTTATTTAGAGCTCCTACCATTGTAACCGACTTTGTGTAACCCTAACCCTCTCCGGTGTCTATATAAACCGGAGGGTTTTAGTCCGTAGGACAACTTCATCATACAACAATCATACCATAGGCTAGCTTTAGGGTTTAGCCTCCTCGATCTCGTGGTAGATCTACTCTTGTACTACCCATATCATCAATATTAATCAAGCAGGACGTAGGGTTTTACCTCCATCAAGAGGGCCCGAACCTGGGTAAAACATCGTGTTCCTTGCCTCCTGTTACCATCCAGCCTAGACGCACAGTTCGGGACCCCCTACCCGAGATCCACCGGTTTTGACACCGACACCGTGCGTGTGTATATATGCATATGAGAGAAATAGTGTTTTCCAACTGAGATTAGTGAAAAGAGTGGTACATAGTAGTCAGAAAGAGAGAGAGAGAGAGAGAGAGAGAGAGAGAGAGAGAGATACAGAGAGAGCATGTGTGTGAGACTCCCCGACACCCCGAGAGAGATTGTGAGCATGTGTGAAAGAGAAATGCCGATGCATATAAAGTGTGTGCACTTATGCGGTAGATAGAGAGATATATAGCGTGTTTGTGAGAACGGGCCGAGGCATAGTGCATCTACGTGTAAAAGGCGGTTCTACGCATTAAATTAAAATATAAATGGCATTATTAATTTTTGGATGAGATCATGAATTTTGCAAATTGTGGTTGGACGAAAATTGGTCTATCAGACACCAATACTCTATTGAATTCTATAATGTGCATGTGTTTATTTCATATTATCAATCCAAGAGTGAGAGCGGTTTGAAATACAGGCAATGGATGCTTTTGCAATTCATATATAAACATTAATTAGTGCACTCCATGTTGTTAGTGTGAAGCAATGTATACATTTGTCACTTGCATGGATACATTCCAAATTGCTAGCTACAAAATAGAATACATGTCGAATTCAACATAAAGGGGGTTTTGAAGATTCGAATTCATAGGAAGTGCATTCATCTATTTGAACCCGAGATAATGGCATTTGTAAATCAGATGTAAAAGTGGGCATCAATCTTTGTTGTTCGTTTGAACATGCTATATATATTCATACGCATGTCTAACTTTTTTTGCAACCAAGGAGATTATATCTGGAACCATGAATGAACTGAGGTAAGTTGCATATTTTTTTAATATATACTCGTGTACAAGGAGATTATATTCCAAAATGATCATAGCTTTAGGATTTTCAAGAGTAAAGATTTTTGAAGTTTGACAAATCCTGAAAGTTCAATTCAAGAGAAGCGAAAACGTTAATGCTTCTCCTCCCAAATATTGAACAAAGTGCCAAATAGGCCTCTGGTCACCCGAAACCGCGCGAGACTAATGTTTGGTTGTAGGAAATTACTGTCCTGACTCTGGCTCATGTAGCCTATCGGCCCGATGTCCAAAGGTCTAAACCGGGGTAGGTTTGTAACTTCAGCAAGATGCCAGTTTCAACCGCCTACGAGAAGCATTCATACACCATAAGCGCCTAAACACCCATGCGCTCGGCCGAAATCGATCCCGCCCACATTTGGGACACCTGAGATTGCTGCCCTACCCCAACCCGCAATATGTCTAAAATTTTAGATGGGGGCAAAGTTTGTAACTTTCCCCAAATTTCAAACAAGCGCGTCCCAAACCTAAACATTGTTCCCCCTTAGTTCCCCGCCTCCCTCCGTTTCCTCATTCATACTCCATGGGCGCCAAAATGCCCTCTCCACCAGCCGCGAAACCCCAGCCTCCTGACTTTTCGCATTCCTTTAACACGTGGAAGACGGCCATTATTGGGCGTGGAAGCCAAGGTGCGCTACATTACGAAAATCGGACATTATTCAGCAGGTACACGGAATTTGGAGAAGAACCCGCCTTGCAATGCCGAAGACAACCTGCACGCCGGACTCGTCGTCATTGAAGCCTGGTTCGGGGGCTACTGAGGGAGTCCTAGATTAGGGGGTAGCCGGACTATACCTTCAGCCGGACTCCAGGACTATGAAGATACAAGATTGAAGACTTCGTCCTGTGTCCGGATGGGACTTTCCTTGGCGTGGAAGGCAAGCTTGGTGATGCGGATATTTAGATCTCCTACCATTGTGACCGACTTTGTGTAACCCTAACCCTCTCCGGTGTCTATATAAACCGGAGGGTTTTAGTTCGTAGGACAACTTCATCATACAACAATCATACCATAGGCTAGCTTTAGGGTTTAGCCTCCTCGATCTCGTGGTAGATCTACTCTTGTACTACCCATATCATCAATATTAATGAAGCAGGATGTAGGGTTTTACCTCCATCAAGAGGGCCCGAACCTGGGTAAAACATCGTGTTCCTTGCCTCCTGTTACCATCCGGCCTAGACGCACAGTTCGGGACCCCCTACCCGAGATCCGCCGGTTTTGACACCGACATTGGTGCTTTATTGAGAGTTCCTCTGTGCCATCGCAATCAAGAAGGATGCCTCTTCCCGTCTTTAAAGACGGCGCCGTTACTATGGGATCCTTGGCTGTCGGCCAAACTCTCCGGCTAGGCGGTTTTCTCATGACTGCCTGTTCGGCTGTTGCACCGACGGTGACCTCTCGGGTCATCAAAAGCAATCTTCACGTCAGCTCGTAACTCGTCGAGCAGTTAGATACAATGGAGCTCTCTTCCATAAACGAGCTCTTGGATCGCATCGCCGCCTTGGGGGTCACTACGGATTATGACCATATTGGGCTTAAACCCGATCTAAGAGAAATTAATTCTCCCCAAGTCACCCATCACGTTGCCGTGGTAGAGGCACAGTGCGGCGACTCTTCATCTATCTTAAGGACTAGCTACGTCGGATTCCCGATCCCTCCAAGCCGGATACCATCCAAGAATGTAACTCAAGACCTGAACTTAGAATCAGGCAACGGGCTAGATTCACTGGACAACATCCAAGAATCCAAACTTCAGAGTTCGGAAACTCCTTGGCCTCTGAGTCTTAGATTGGGTGAAGTTCCGGACTTAATTCCACCCACCCACCCGAACATAAGCGATCTATCCGAAATCAGGCAAAAGCCCGAAGAAACAGTACATCATTACTAGGCAAGGTTCCTCCTGGTTATGAACAGGATAAAGGACTACCGCGAGGAAGACGCAATCTCAATCTTCTGCAATAATTGCACGGACAAGGGAATCCTCAACGCCACAGGTCGTCGTGATCTTACACGCTTCGCTGACTTGGTGTCCATATTACAAAAGTATTGTGTGATGGAAAGCGCCCGGAAAACCGAAACTAAATTTTGGGACAATCCGGCCCTGAATAGAAACCTCGTCCGAAATAAAAGGGTGCATCATCATTAGACACCCGGGTTAAAAACCAAAAAACCAAAACCCTCCACAGGGCATGGAACCGTACTGGAGGGATGGCTTAATGGACCATGTAAAATTCATAGTACAGAGGACGCCACACCAACTCATAGCCTCAGAGCATGTTGGATACTCCGGCAGGTGGCCAAAAGGGGCGAAGATCTCCTAATTCCGAAGGCCGCAGAAAGCCACCTCAGGGACTCCAGTACAGTCTTAACAGTCTTCGAGACTTTCGCATCAAATAATATGCGGAAAAGAACACTCCGCAGCCTCGCCGAAGTCTATCAAGTAGCAACAATAAACCCATGGAGTGACACGGCTATTACTTTTAATGCCAGTGATGAACCTAAATTCCGAACAGCTCGAGCAGCAGCCGC
The DNA here is from genome assembly GCF_002162155.2 of Triticum dicoccoides. Classification (NCBI taxonomy): domain Eukaryota; kingdom Viridiplantae; phylum Streptophyta; class Magnoliopsida; order Poales; family Poaceae; genus Triticum; species Triticum dicoccoides. The sequence goes on along the minus strand of NC_041392.1, from coordinate 220,436,615 downwards.
ATTGGTACTCAGTCCTATAGTGGATGGCTTTCGCCACACCAAGGTACCCATGGACAGAGGCAGCGGATTGAACCTCATTTATGAGGAAACCCTTCAAAAAATAGAAATAGACTGGAACCGCATTGAGCGAAGCAACACAACCTTTAGAGGAATAATCCCCAGTCGAGAAGCGCGCTGTGCAGGAAAAATCACACTAGATGTGGTGTTCGGCACGCCGGATAATTATAGATCCGAAGAGGTCACATTCCAAGTGGCCCCATTCAGTAGCGGATACCACGCTCTGCTGGGGCGGGAAGCGTTTACAATCTTCCAAGCAATACCCCATTACGGGTACATGAAGCTCAAGATGCCCGGGCCGAACGGAATCATCACTCTCGCTAGTGATCCGGACATAGCACTCCGCGCCGAAAACAAGACAGTCGCATTGGCCCTTGAGGCACTGTCCGAAGCCCTAGCGGCTGAGGAACTGACTACGCTGCGCTCCACGATAAACAGGGACGATGTGATACTCGATAAAAGATCCAAGTCCACCTCCTTTAAACCAGCGGATGAAATAGTCAAATTCCAGGTCCATCCAACGGACACCAATAAAACAGCTTCCATCGGGGCACGATTAAACCCCGATGTAGACGCCGCACCGCGAGAATTCCTACAGGAGAACTAGGACATTTTTGCCTGGCACCCTTCAGACATGCCAGGAATCCCACGCAGGCTGGCCGAACACAGCTTAAATATCCTAAAAGGATTCAAACCTGTCAAACAAGCCCTTCGGCGTTTCTTCGAGCCCAAGAGACAGGCAATGGGAGAGGAGCTAGCCAAACTATTGGAGGCCGGATTCATCAGAGATATAAAACATCCGGACTGGCTAGCAAACTTGGTGATGCTACCAAAGAAGGACAAATCCTGGCGCCTGTGCGTTGACTTCAAAGACCTTAACAAGGCTTGCCCAAAGGATCCCTTCCCCCTCCCGCGCATTGATCAAATTATCGACGCCACTGCAGGACACGATTCATTGTGCTTCCTCGACGCATACTCCGGTTACCATCAAATCAAGATGGCCGAGTCAGACCAAGCCGCAACAACATTCATCACCCCATACGGCCCATTCTGCTATAACACAATGCCTTTCGGGCTCAAAAACACCGGCACAACATATCAGCGCATGATTCAGACATGTCTGGCAAACCAGATCGGCAAAACAGTAGAGGCATACGTGGATGATGTGGTCGTAAAAACAAAACATGTCGAATCTCTAGTAGACGACTTGAGGCTTACATTTGACAACCTCCAAGCATATGACATCAAGCTAAATCCGAAAAATGCGTTTTCGGTGTTCCAGCTGGAATGCTCTTGGGCTTCATTGTATCCGGTAGAGGAATCGAAGCAAATCCAGCCAAGATCCAAGCTTTGCCACAATTGGGTATCCCAAAGGACCTCAAACAAATACAAAAATTAACCGGATGCGTGGTGGCTCTAAGCCGCTTTATCTCCCGGTTGGGAGAAAAGGCGCTACCCCTCTATCGCCTCCTTCGGCGCACCGAACACTTCGAGTGGACGGATGCCGCCACGGCCGGACTCGAGGAAATAAAAGCCATATTGGCAACAAACCCCGTCCTGGCTGCGCCAAACATCGGCGAACCAATGCTATTGTACATTGCAGCAACCCATCAAGTTGTCAGCGCAGTACTCGTCGTCGAATGGGAAACGGACGGACACAAATTCCCCCTTCAAAAGACGGTTTACTATGTCTCCACTGTCCTCACCCCATGCAAATCATGGTACCCACATTATCAAAAGATTGCATATGCGGTATTCATGGCATCCCGGAAGCTACGACACTACTTTCAAGAGTGTTCAATCACAGTACCATCGGAAGTACCACTCAACGATATTATAAACAACCGTGACGCAACGGGTCGGATTGCAAAATGGGCCATCGAGCTCCTCCCGTTCGACATAACTTATAGGCCACGGCGAGCTATCAAGTCGCAAGTTTTGGCCGACTTCATCGCAGAATGGACGGAGGCCGAACTCCCTAAAGAGTACGGCACATATTCAAGCTGGATCATGCACTTCGACGGTTCCAAAATGTTGGCCGAACTTGGGGCCGGCGTCGTTTTGACGTCCCCCACAGGAGACACAGTTCAATATGTACTCCAGATTATGTACATGGACTCCAACAATGCAGCCGAATACAAGGCCCTTTTACATGGTCTCCGGATGGCAGTATCCATGGGCATTCAACGCCTAGAGGTGCGCGGGGATTCGAACCTCACGATATCCCAAATAAATGGAGACTTTGATGCCAAGGATCCAAAAATGGCAGCTTACCGCAACGCTGTCCTCAAAATGTCAGCTCGGTTTGAGGGGCTCGAATTTCACCATATAGCCCGAGAAAACAATCAGGCGGCAGACGTCCTGGCACACATCGGCGCAAAACATGATGCGATCCCCCCAACATCTTCATGTAAAGGCTGTTCAAGCCATCCGTAGTATGGGAAGGGGAACATGGCAATATTAGCCCGGACCCAACCGCACTATCCGACGCCAAACAATCTGACATAATCAGAGGCTCTGCCAATGAAATCACAACCTCAGCCCACGTACTAATGGCTGTTATCGCCCCATGGACAGAGCCATTCCTAGCCTACCTTACTAGGCAGGAACTCCCAGAGGACCAAAACAAGGCACGCTGTATAGTGCGGTGATCTAAAGCCTATAAAGTCCATGAGGGAGAACTTTATAAGAAAAGCACTACCGGAGTCCTTCAAAGGTGCATCTCCGAAGAGGAAGGGCGGAACCTGCTGGCTGAAATTCATGCCGGACTCGGTGGCCATCACGCCGCAGCCCGGTCCCTTGTAAGCAAGGCTTTCCGTACAGGCTTTTATTGGCCGACGGCCCGGGCGGACGCTCAGGACTTGGTCCAACGATGCGCCGGTTGCCAGCTTTTGGCAAACCAAAGCCATATGCCACCCACCACCCTCCAAACTATCCCCATCACTTGGCCTTTCGCGGTCTGGGGGCTTGACATGGTGGGACCCCTTAAAGGCGGAACCCACAAGAAAAAATACTTACTGGTCATGGTGGATAAGTTCACCAAATGGATAGAAGCCAAGCCTGTTAAGACGGCCGAATCCGGACCTGTGATAGACTTTATATCCGGGGTCGTACACCGTTATGGCATCCCCCACAGCATCATCACCAATAACGGCACAAACTTTACGGCCGATGAGGTAAAACTCTGGTGCAAAAACATGGGCATCAAGCTCGATTATGCTTCCGTCTATCACCCACAAACTAACGGTCAGGTCGAACGTGCAAATGGTCTCATCATGAGCGGCATCATACCCAGATTAGTGCGGTCCCTCAAGGAATCTAACATGCACTAGGTAGAGGAGCTCGACTCCGTACTCTGGGGGCTGCGGACCACGCCGAATCGCAGCACCGGATACACACCATTTTTATGGTGTACGGCGCAGAGGCAGTCTTGCCCTGTGACATAATTCATGACTCACCTCGAGTGCGCATGTACGAAGAAAGGGAAGCCGAGCTCGATCGGCAGGACAGTTTGGACGCCTTAGAGGAGGAGCGCGACGTGGCAAAAGCCCGTTCCGCATTCTATCAACAGCAGGCTCGAAGATATCAAAGCATAGAAGTGCGGGCCAAAAACTACAACGTTGGCGAATTAGTTCTGCGCCTGTTGGACAAGAAAAAGGACATGCTGAAGCCCAAGTGGGAAGGACCCTTCATAATCGACCAAGTCCTGACTGGTGGAGCATACCGCCTGCGAGATGCGTCGGATAACCGACTCAAGCCGAACCCATGGAACGCAGCCCGTCTCCGAAGATTCTATGCCTAGCGCCGGACTCTGTGTTGTCTCCTTCCTTTGTCCATTTTTTACATTTTCTGTCTTACATTTCTCTCCTCCCCCCCCCTTTTCTTTTATAGCCCTTAAAGGCTCCTGAAGTGACGTGCTACTTGCGCTCCTTAAACCTGGGGGCTTCTTTAATAGAAGCTTACATATACGGGCTTCATGCCCACCACATGTGTCAAACTTCCGCATGCACCTTTTCTTCACCATTATATGCATCGATATGACTTAAGTTTTGGCCAAGCTGGGTTGCCTAGCTCCTGTGCTTACCCCTACGTTCCCGATTGTTCGGCTAGGTGGTAAAGGGAGCACCTCTGCGATTGTTACTGCCGGATCAGCCGGATGTGTACCTCAGACTGGGTGAAGCCGAAAGCTAGCGTTCTTAAGGGAATATTCGGTCGGTGAACTAAAAGATGACCTTTTTTACTTATTTATATATATGCCCCCAGATGATTTTCCTGCGTTTGCAGTCCGTAGATGCACTTTAGGGCATGCCTCCCAGAGAAAGGAACCCCTAACGAAACTATACTCTCTGGAAGATGTTTCTTACTAACCATGTAATATAACATAACTAGTTGGGCACTTGTCTGATAAAGCACTAATGACCCCTACGCCTGGTCTCCATGCATACCCCGGTTCATACATAACGGGTAGGGTATTCGGACACACTCCAGACCGTCAGGTCCTGAGGTTGAAGCGAAAAGGTCGGCAACGACAAACGATCTACAATCCGGCTAGAAGGCATTACACATGTCAATTAAAAATTACATAGTCACTCTGACTGATTGTATTCCTCTTCAATACCATCTAACAGGCTGTCTAACTTACAGTCCTGCTGGGAATACTTGGTGGCCAATTCTACTTGGCCGTACACTAAGCTTACAGGGATCTCCTTCCCGTCAGGCCCCACAGGTCCGACCTCGGCCATGTGGTTTTGGTCAGACTTCGTGTACCATGTCTTCACCATGGCCCAGGCCTCCCTAGCGCCTTGTCGGCAGGCCGATATCTTCCACAACCGGAAGCGCTGCCGAGCTCCCTTAAGCTTCTCCGAAAGCTCTCCAAGGCCCTCGGGCATGGAGTGGGAAGGCCATAAGGCTTGGGCAACGCCTCGCATCGCCTGCCGAACTCGCTCGTGCAGTTGCGAGAGCTCGGGAAGAAGGTCACCTGTGGAATCGGGCATCTCCTCTGCGGGAGGACCCGTTAGCATACCTACAGACATTACTCTGTTAGTCGACTTCCTCGCCGAACTCTTTTCTTTCAAAGATTCGCTTAAGCACTTAATAATATGCCGCGCCGAAGCCGCTGATTCTCCTTAGTAGAGTTCGACAGCTGGCCACAAACATCTTTAAGTTCAATGTCCAGCTTGGTGTTGGCATCCTGAAGATCATTCTTCTCCCTCCTCACCCTTGTCAACATACTCTCACTGGCCTTTAGCCGGCGCAAGAGTTGTTGCCTCTCTGGATCTAGTCCGGCGCCATCTGCAATATGATTTGTCAGATTTACACCCACGCCGCACTTCGCAAGATACTAATATTTTGAAGTGTATCTTACCAGAGGGGGTCTCTTTGGGCTCCCCTACCGCGGCTAGTGCGGCCTCCAGTTGGGCTTTGCACTCTTCCAACTCCTGGGACAGTACGGTATTCTTCTCTGTAAGAACCTGCATAACAAATGATCCTTAAATCAGTTACCCTAACTGTTTCAAGTCTCGGGGGCTATTGGTATATATATATATATATATATATATATATATATATATATATATATATATATATATATATATTTACCAAAATTTTCTTACCCGTATGTCTTTTACATATTGCTCCGTGGCTCTGGCTAAACCATTTTGAGCGGCACGGAGATACGCATCTCCAGAATTGAAGGCACCTAATGCCTCTTGGGAGAAACAAGCGTCGCGAAGAACTGTCCGGCGACGCCTGTGGTTCATGGCACTCTCCATCTCGGAATTGGTGGCAGACAGCCTGTCCGCATCCTCTATCGGAGGAGCGTCCGGTGCATGCCTTGTGTTCGCTTCCGCTTCTGTGCCAGGCGTTGGAGCCTGGCTGGTGGAGGCGCGATTGGCAACCTCTCCGGATGTAGTCCGGCAAGGTCTCTTCATCCCGAAGAAAGCACGAACGTTAATATGCCCTTAAGGAATAACACCAGGGAAAAAGAGGGTGCGCTATACCTTTGCGTCGGCGTCTCAGTCCGGACTACATTCCTTTTTACCCCACGGGGCCCTGCGGCCCCTCGTTGGCTAGCCGCCGCAGGTTCGGCCTCCCGCCTCGGAAACCTCCCCTGCAAAACACGGTCGTTGTCAAAAAAACTGAAATGCGTGAGAATGGATTCCTTCTCAAGGGGATGAGACTCCGCTCTCTGTTACCTGGGAGGCCGGGATTAACCCTGGGTAATCAGCCGTAATGGCCACCAAGGTATTGTCCTTGTTTAGCTGATAAAACACCCCGTCAATCAGCTCCACCGATATGTCCGGATCCTCTTTGGAGTCCGGATCGAGGGACCGTTCTGGATCCTCGGGCTGTGGGGGATGGTTGTTTATATCCTTTACTTCCTGACGCAGTTCCTGCGTTGAAATCGGAAGACCACATATTTAATCATGGGAATATAAAATGGATGCGCAAGCACAATTGTCCACTTACCCAACTCGGAGGGTTGTACATAGAAAATCCGCCCTGCGGGTTGACGCGGAGGAATTCCTCCTCTTCTCCCTTGTACAAAGAGGATAAGATCTTTACTAGAGCGGCAGCTGAGGCTGGCCCCTTACGACCGTAACGGGTGGCGTCATCCTCCCCGTTAAAATCCCACATGCGGTGGCCTCTATATTGAAGCGGCTGCACCCCCCGCATAATGAATGCGGCCATGACCTCAATCATGGTTAGTTCGGAATGAGCCAATAGTCTTATCCGACCCATCAGGTAAAGGACGTCCTTGCCACCTTCTCTCTGAGAGCTCCGCGGACGCCAGCTTAGGCGATTCTTTAAGGGAGCACTGTTGAATTCAAGGAGACCGGCCCGGATAGAATCCGGCAGCGGGACATCATCTATATAAAACCATTCCGAAGGCTAGTCCTCGGACGCCTTCTTTGGGATTTCGGATAGATATCCGGTCCCAGCGATGCGCCACACTTCGGCTCCGCCCACTTGATATATAGACCCCTCTTGAGAGCGGGGCACCAGGCAGAATAACCTCTTCCACAGCGTGAAATGAGCCTCAACACCCAAGAATAGCTCGCAAAGGGCGATGAAGCCCGCGATATGCAATATAGAGGCGGGCGTGAGATTGTGCAGCTAGAGGCCGTAGAACTCCAGAAGCCCACGGAGAAATTGATGAATTGGAAATCCAAGTCCTCTTACTAGATAAGGGACGAGGCACACCCGCTCTCCTTTGGAGGGATTGGGGGTGCTCTCCGCTTGCTCTCCGCCATTATAGGTGGCGAGTCCGGCTTGGACCGGGACCATATAGGCCTGAGGGAGAAATCCTTTGGACTGAAGTGATACTAGCTCGTTGTGCGGGATGGAGCACCTCTCCCAGTCTTTAGGTTGAGGACTGGAAGGGCGAGAGGAGGAGCTACGATGGCTGGCCATGTTGGAATGGACCTTTGCTGGAGGCGCTCTGATGATTACTCGCGGAGAGGAGAAGGTGTGGTTTGGATCTGAATCCCCATCCCATTAAATAGGCGGCTCGTTTATGCGGCTAGGGGTGTGATTGTAAAAACACCCTGACTTTTCGCATTCCTTTAACACGTGGAAGATGGCCATTATTGGGCGTGGAAGCTAAGGTGCGCTACATTATGAAACTCGGACATTATTCAGCAGGTACACGGAATTTGGAGAAGAAACCGCCTTAAAATGTCGAAGACAACCTGCGCGCCGGACTCATCGTCATTGAAGCCTGGTTCGGGGGCTACTGAGGGAGTCCTGGATTAGGGGGTGTCCGGGTAGCCGGACTATACCTTCAGCCGGACTCCAGGACTATGAAGATACAAGATTGAAGACTTCATCCCGTGTCCAGATGGGACTTTCCTTGGCGTGGAAGGCAAGCTTGGCGATGCGGATATTTAGATCTCCTACCATTGTAACCGACTTTGTGTAACCCTAACCCTCTCCGGTGTCTATATAAACCGGAGGGTTTTAGTCCGTAGGACAACTTCATCATACAACAATCATACCATAGGCTAGCTTTAGGGTTTAGCCTCCTCGATCTCGTGGTAGATCTACTCTTGTACTACCCATATCATCAATATTAATCAAGCAGGACATAGGGTTTTACCTCCATCAAGAGGGCCCGAACCTGGGTAAAAAATCGTGTTCCTTGCCTCCTATTACCATCCGGCCTAGACGCACAGTTCGGGACCCCCTACCCAAGATCCACCGGTTTTGACACCGACACCGTGCGTGTGTATATATGCATATGAGAGAAATAGTGTTTTCCAACTGAGATTAGTGAAAAGAGTGGTACATAGTAGTCAGAAAGAGAGAGAGAGAGAGAGATACAGAGAGAGCATGTGTTTGAGACTCCTCGACACCCCGAGAGAGATTGTGAGCATGTGTGAAAGAGAAATGTTGATGTATATAAAGTGTGTGCACTTATGCTGTAGATAGAGAGATATATAGCGCGTTTGTGAGAACGGGCCGAGGCATAGTGCATCTACGTGTAAAAGGCGATTCTACGCATTAAATTAAAATATAAATGGCATTATTAATTTTTGGATGAGATCATGAATTTTGCAAATTGTGTTTGGACGACAATTGGTCTATCAGACACCCATACTCTATTGAATTCTAGCATGTGCATGTGTTTATTTCATATTATCAATCCAAGAGTGAGAGCAGTTTGAAATACAGGCAATGGATGCTTTTGCAATTCATATATAAACATTAATTAGTGCACTCCATGTTGTTAGTGTGAAGCAATGTATACATTTGTCACTTGCATGGATACATTCCAAATTGCTAGCTACAAAATAGAATACATGTCGAATTCAACATAAAGGGGGTTTCGAAGATTCGAATTCATAGGAAGTGCATTCATCTATTTGAACCCGAGAAAATGGAATTTGTAAATCAGATGTAAAAGTGGGCATCAATCTTTGTTGTTCGTTTGAACATGCTATATATACTCATACGCATGTCTAACTTTTTTTGCAACCAAGGAGATTATATCTGGAACCATGCATGAACTAAGGTAAGTTGCATATTATTTTAATATATACTCGTGTACAAGGAGATTATATTCCAAAATGATCATAGCTTTAGGATTTTCAAGAGTAAAGATTTTTGAAGTTTGACGAATCCTGAAAGTTCAATTCAAGAGAAGCGAAAACATTAATGCTTCTCCTCCCAAATATTGAACAAAGTGCCAAATAGGCCTCTGGTCACCCGAAACCGCGCGAGACTAATGTTTGGTGGTAGGAAATTACTGTCCTGACTCTGGCTCATGTAGCCTATCGGCCCGATGTCCAAAGGTCTAAACCGGGGTAGGTTTGTAACTTCAGCAAGATGCCAGTTTCAACCGCCTCCGAGAAGCATTCATACACCATGGGCGCCTAAACACCCATGCGCTCGGCCGAAATCGATCCCGCCCACATTTGGGACACCTGAGATTGCTGCCCTACCCCCAACCCGCAACATGTCTGAAATTTTAGATGGGGGCAAAGTTTGTAACTTTCCCCAAATTTCAAACAAGCGCGTCCCAAACCTAAACATTGTTCCCCCTTAGTTCCCCACCTCCCTCCGTTTCCTCATTCATAGTTCGTGGGCGCCAAAATGCCCTCTCCACCAGCCGCGAAACCCCAGCCTCCTCCATCCTCCACCCCATAGCGCCCAATCCACCGTCGCCCTCCTCCATCACGCCGGAGCCGGTACCCCAACATCATCGTCCAATGCAACCGTAACCGCAACACCCTCAAGGACTTAGCAGCTGAAGCCGAGGTAGAGCTGCCTCCATGACGCCGACGCCGACGTGCGCCGTACCAGAACTACCTCGACCACACCGTCCTACGACTCACTGCTGCCGCTCCACTGTCGCAACCATCCACCGCATTGGAGTTGTTCCCGGTATGTCGTTGTTCATCGCCTCGGATTTGGTTCCTCGCCGCCGACAGACGGCCACCGCACCACACTCAACAACTTGGCCATGGGTTCGTCCAAGGCTCCACCATCATCCACAACTTCTTGTTTCCAGCGAACCATAAGAAGATCGTTGGAAAAACAGAAGCAGGACACAGCACTGCCAGCAGAAAGAGGTACTCCTCTTCCCTTATTCGTGCAAACCTTATGTCTCTGCTCACACCGTATTCATCCCACGGAAGAAACTAGTTGAGCACTTCTTACTGCATCTTCTTCGTGATACTAAATGCACAAGGTTTCCTCCCTCTACTATTTCACCTTTGCTATAGGTCAGTAGCCCACCTGGATTTCAATTCAGGGTCAGTCGAACCGCAATTAAAAGAAGCATCACCCGCTTAGGCGCGCAGAGCACCTAGTCCGCCTCTTCCCTGGGGAAGCGGCGCATCAGTGTCTATCATAGGGGTGTGGGGCGCGGGAGCTTCTTGCGCCCGATCTGGAGGTCGGTGGGGCTTGAATGGATGGCCGGGGGGTGGTGCCAAGCACGGCAGTGTGGTGAGGTCGAGGGGAGGGCGCAGGCAGGGGACTGGGTCGGTGGTCGCTGGCGTTTCAAGGAAGATCGTCAACACTGACCGGATGGAGGTAGATGAAGGCGATCTGCTCGTTCTTTGTACATCGAACGGTGCAGAAAAAATGAACTGATCTATTTGTTTTCAGTCGACTGTTATTTTCATAGAATCCTATAGTAATTTAGTGTGCCATGCATGTTGTAGAGCTATCATATGTCTCCCGTCATTTATTTCTCACCGACCTGCTCTCTGCTACCTTTACACTGTACTAATTGTGCACACACTTCACCCATACTCACACTATTGTTTTTTATGCATGGGTATTTCAGACTCTGACGCAGTGTTGATGAATGCAGAAAAGAAAAGACAGAAGTCGCTCAAGTGTAATTCGAAGATAAGCAATAAGCGTTTCAGCGCTCTAAAGGGTGCAGTGTCAGCAGTTGGAGACAGTAAACGTAGCTCTGCAGTTGATGATCTCAATTGCCACACACAACCATCCCAGGTGCTTGCTTTAACTTCGCGCTATCAAATGTGGTTGCATGTTGCATATGGTGTCTAGCTTGTATTGCTTCCAATTTGGTTAAATTGCATCTGCTTACTTTACACATTATACCTTTGATAATGACATGCCTTCCTGTTTTTGATACATACTACAGATGTCTATTAACCATGTTCATACATCAAACTCATGCTCTTTTGTATCCCTCGTCAATCACTTATGATGAGACAGTCACCCCAGTGGGTTACTGTGAGATGCCATACTCGTTTAAAGAGTGCAGTGTCATCCTCCCCACATGATTCTCAAGAAACAGCAAGGCTAAATGAAGATAGTCAATGTAGCTCTCTAGTTGATGACCGCAATTCCCCCACACCACCATCACAGGTGCTTGCTCTAACTTCACAGTGTGATATGTGGTTGCATGTTGCATACGGTGTCTAGCTTGTAATGCTTATAATTAGGTTAAATTGCATCTGCTTAGTTTACACATTATACCTGTGAATATGAGATGCCTTCCTATTTTTGGTACACACTACATCTATGTGTTAACCTTGTTCTTACATGAAACTACCTCTCTTATGTATCCTGCATCAATCACTTACAATGAGTCACCTTTATTTGTTGCATATTGCATATTATTTCTAGCCTATTGCCATGTATGCTTCTAATTTGGTCAAATACATTTGTTAGGGCACCCTTTTAATTTGGCAGAGTGATATTGGTTTCATCTTTCATATGGTTTCTAGCTTGCATTGATTCTAACAAGTTCAAGCACCTTGTGCTCAGTTTACACTTTATACATCATACATGTCAATATGTCATGTCGTCCTGTTTTTCATACATATTCCATCCTGCTATCATGCGGCTGCCTTACATGAAAGTAGTGTTCATCGGTATCATGCATCAATGAGTTCTAAAGAGCAAATTTTATTCCTTTTTCTTGTGGGTTTGACTTGACAAGGCAAAATCAAGAAAGAGGAAGGAAAAGAGTAAGGAAGGCGATGATGGTGGTCCTATGCAGCAACGAAAACGGAGCATCTGTACCGATTCTCCTTGTACTGATAGTGCATTACAAGGTCCAAGTCTCCGCTCCCCTACTCCACCATCCAAGGTGCTTTCTCTAACTTGGCAGTGTGATATCCGGTTGCATGTTGCATATGGTGTCTAGTTTGTATTGCTCCTAATTAGTGTAAACTGCATCTGCTTAGCTTACACATGATACATGTGAATATGACATGCTTTCCTATTTTTGGTACATACTATATCTGTCTATCACACCATGTTCTTACATGAAACTACTCTTCTTGTGTATCCTGCATCAGTCACTTATGATGGGACACCTTTAAGTTGGCAGTGTGATATTGGTTTGCATCTTGAATATGATTTCTAGCATTTATTGCTTCTAGTTTGATGAACGCCGCCTATGACGAGACAGTTTTAACATGGCATAGTGATATTGATTACACCTTTCATATGGTGTCTAGTTTGCAGTGCTTCTAATTTGTTGAAGTGCCTTCTGCTTAGTTACCACATCATAGGTGTGAATATGTCAAGCCGTCCATTTTTTCGTACATATTCCATCCTCGTATCATGACTTTGCCTTTCATCAGAGTAGTGTTCGTCAGTATCATGCATGAATGAGTTCTAAAGACCGAATTATATTCCTTTTTCTTGTCGGTTTGACCTCACAATGCAAAATCAATAAAGCTGAAGGAATTGGCAAGGCATTGGATGATGGTGGTCCTTCCGAGAAACTGAAACGGAGGTTCACTACAGATTCTATCCCGCCATCCTCCCAACAAGATTTGCAAGACAACGCAAGGCTAGACAGTCAACATAGTTGTGTAGATCATGAGCACATCTCCCCTACTCCACCATCGCAGGTGCTTGCTCTAACTTGGCACTATTATATGTGGTTGCATGTTGCGTATGATGTCTAGCTTGTACTCCCTCCGTTTCTTTTTAGTCTGCATATAAGGTTTGGTCAAAGTCAAGCTTTGTAGAGTTTGACTAACTTTATATTAAAAAATAGAAACATTCACAATATGAAATCGATATTATCAGATGCACCATGAAACGTATGTTCATACTATATAGTTTTAGTATTGTAGATGTTCATATTTTTTATATAAATTTGGTCAAACTTTGTGCAGTTTGACTTTGACCAAATCTTATATGCGGAGTAAAAAGAAACGGAGGGAGTATTGCTTCTAACTTTGTTGAATTGCATCTGCTTACTTTACACATAATGCCTGTGAATATGACATATGTTCCTGTTTCTAGAACATACTATATCTGATCACACGATGTTCTTACATCAGACTACTGTTCTTGCATATCCCGCATCAGTCAATTATGATAAGGCACCTTTAAGTCGCCACTATGATATTGGTTGTGTCTTGCATATGATTTCTAGCATGTACTACTTCTAATTTGTTGAAACGCCATACAGTTTGAACTTGGCAGAGTGATATTGGTTGCATCTTTTATATGGTGTCTAGCTTGTAGTTCTTCTAATTTGTTGAAATGCCTTCTGCTTAGTTACCACATCATAGGTGTGAATATGTCACGCCATCCTGGTTTTCATACATATTCCATCCTGGCATCATGTGTTTGCCTTTCATCCAAGTAGTGTTCGTCGGTATCATGCATGAATGAGTTCTGAAGAGCGAATTTTATTCTTTTTTCTTATCGGTTTGACATCACAATGCAAAATCATTACAGCTGAAGGAAATTAGTCCAGTAGTGGATGATGGTGGTCCTTCGGAGCAACTCAAATAGGGGGTCTCTACAGATTCTACTCCGCCATCCTCCCAACAAGATTCGCAAGACAACACAAGGCTGGACAGTCAACGTAGCTGTGTAGATGATGAGCACACCTCCCCTACTCCACCATCATAGATGCTTGCTCTAACTTGGCACTATTATATGTGGTTGCATGTTGCGTATGATGTCTAGCTTGTATTGCTTCTAACTTTGTTGAATTGCATCTGCTTACTTTACACATAATGCCTGTGAATATGACACATGTTCCTGTTTCTAGAACATACATGTACATGATGAGCACATCTCCCCTACTCCACCATCACAGGTGCTTGCTCTAACTTGGAACTGTTATATGTGGTTGCGTTTTCCGTATGATGTCTAGTTTGTATTGCTTCTGATTATGTTGAATTGCATCTGCGTAGCTTACAACTTATACCTGCAACGATCACTTACCCATAAGACACATTTAACTTGGGACTGTGATGTAGGTTGCATCTTTAATTGTCTTCTAGGTTGCATGTTTATATGGTGCCTAGCTTTCATTTCTTCTGATTTTGTTGAAATGCCTTCCGCTTACTGTTTTTTCATACATATTCCATCCTCCTATCGTATGTGTGAATATGAAACGCTGCCTTTTTTGTATATTTTCCATCCTCCTATCCTGCGCTTGCCTTACATCAAAGTAGTGTTCGTCTATATCATGCATCAACCAGTTATGCAGAGCTAATTTTATTCATCTTCTTGTGGTTTTGACTTCATAGGGCAATATCATAAAATAGGAAGGAAAATAGTAAGTTAGGGTATGTTGGTGGTCCTCCGCACAGATGCAAACAGAGACTCTCTAGATTTGCCACTGCTACTGCTAATGAAGTTGAAGTCCCAAGTCTACATGATGAGTTCATCTCCCGTACTCCACCATCGCAGGTGTTTTCTCTAAGTTGACAGTGTGATAATTGGTTTCATGTTGCATATGTTATCTAGCCTGTATTTCTTCTATTTTGATTAAATTGCACCTCCTGAGTTTATATGTTATACATGTGCATATGACATGGTGTTCTGTGTCTAGAATACACAACATCTATCTATCATACCATGTTCTTACATCAAAGCACGGATGTTGTGTATCCCGCATCAATCACTCATGATTGGACGCTTTTAACATGCCAGTTTGATAGTGGTTGAATCTTGCATTGATTTCTATGTTGTACTGCTTCTAATTTTTTGAATTGCCACTTATGACAAGACACTTTTAACTTGGTAGAGTAATATTGGTTGCATCTTTCATATGGTGTCTAGCTTGAATTACTTCTATTTTCCTAAAAGTCCTTCTACTTAGTTTACACATCATAGCTGTGAATATGTCATGTCGTCCTGTTTTTCTTACATATTCCATCCTCATACGGTTGTCTTACATCAAAGTATTGCTTGTCTGTATCATGCATCAATGAGTTCTGAAGAGCGATTTTATTCTTTTGTATTGTGGGTACGGCTTGACTTGGAAAAGTCAAAAAAGAGCAAGGAAAAAAATATAGTAGGGAGTGGTGCTACTCGTCGGGAGAAACGGAAAAGGATTTGGCGTCCAGATTCTGCTAGTACTTATAGTGCAGTAGAAGGTCCAAGTCCACCGGCTAAATCTACAAACACAATATCACCTGCTCCACCAGCTGCAGCATCCGCTTCAACTGTACTAGCAACTCAACGAGTTACTCGTTTGTTTGCTCCGGAACTGGCCAGTTCCCAAGCTGCCTTCACACCTAACACTACTTCCGAAGCACTGCTGACAAAACAGGACTTGGCAAGATCAGATGAACCTCATGAGCATCAACACCAAGACGGTACCTGACTGAGTCAAGTTGCACTTGCATGCTCCTTTATATGTACTCTCACAGTTTGATGTACACTAACACTTTCCATATTCGTTGTTGAACTAGCACCACGACGCAAGTGGAAACAGACATCAGGGATAATGCTTGACAGATTAACAAAATCTAAAGGAGGAAGAATGGAGACCCATTTTGAGGCAGGTTTAAAAAGGCCATGTGATGCTACAGAGTCAGCCAAGTTAGTATCAGAGGCAGCCGTTGCCGTTAGGTGTCATGCACGTATCCTCCCAACGTGGATCCAGTATAGGAATGAGAAAGACAATACCTAGTTTAACACCTTCCTTAACCATTTATCTGTAAGTAATGTTATTCATCGCAATTAGTAATATTGTCTTTCTCCGTCCCATACTTTCTAGCTTCCTCCTAATAAGACTCACATTCTTTTTTCAACAGATGAGGTTCAAGTTGGATCTGAAAGATGATGCAACTAAACAAGCATGCACTCATGTTTTTCAGTCTGATGTGCGACAGTATCAGCACCACCTTAGAAAATCTCACTTTGAAGGCAAGGCTAACAATGAAATCGCCCAAACATCTCCAGTGGAATATATTACAGATGAAGACTGGACAGCCCTCGTTAAAAATTGGTCTAATCCAAAGTATCAGGTAGGCTATATGTATTTGATCAGACCACATATTGAAATTGTATTTATGTATGTGCCTTACAAGTGTATCTTCTTCTAGGCTAACTGTTTGAAGAACAAGACCAACTGTTCTAAAGTGAATTTCCAACAGACAACAGGATCTCGTAGCTATATTGCACACTGCGAGGCTCTTGTAAATAGATGCTACTTCCTTCTTTTTTTGTGCCATATTATCGTATCTATATTGACTTGTTCCAAATACAAAGGAAAGCATGTGCGGACCAAAAAGAACTTGAACCGAATGCAGTGCACATCTTCAAGGATTGCCACACCAGCAAAATGAAGGGCATGAGCACACCAGTTCAAGCCGCTGTTGTAAGTCCTTACTCCTCCTACCTTTGAACTGATTGGTATTGTGATGTGTTCAATTAACTACTTGGTTTTCAGCCAATGTTAGTTACTCTGTTCACTTTTATACACAGTTGTCTTAACGTATCATTTCACCTAACATGGTTTAAAAGAGATGAAGGATACTCTTTTGGTCTTGATCTGTCATCTAGTTGTTATGTTCACGTGCGCACACAATTATAAAATAGCCAATTTGTTTTATATCTATTTGCCCATGTTATGAATGATGTCATACTATGTTCATCCTACTTTAAACCATGTCTCTTTATCCTTAGATGTCAAAGAATGTGAGGAAATGGACAATATAGTAGGCATGATACATGGACATATGCTCCGAAAGTGATTTTATTATGTAGTTGGCACTACAATACATGCTAATGTACTACAGTAGTTCACCAAAATAAGTTATGTATAAACGTGTAGCCTACTTTGTTTGTTTTTGTCTCATTAGTAACTTATCTGGTACACTAATCTACAAGTTCAAACTTTCAGGAAGCTATGGAACAAATGATTGAACAGCCACAATCACCTGAAGGTGACGAGACTATCACAGGCCCAATGTCACCTCTTGTTGCAGTGCGTCAGTATCTCTCCACTAATAGTGCAAAAATCACCTTCCTGCGTAATTCTGGGTTGGTTGTCAAGGTAACCTCATCCAAATCGCCTACTGAACAAAATCTTCCTGCTAGACAGAGTGATATATCTATGCTCCAGACACAAGTCCAATCCCTAATGTATGTCGTTTTGGAAACAAGAATAGTGGTTGACAAATTTCGTCAAGATATGAATGGTTTTGAAACCAGACTATCAGACATTCTCTTTGTTGTCAAGAGCAATGGCGGAAAAAAGGTGAAGATCATGCTACTCCATCAGATTCTACAGCCTGAAACATTAGCACTCAGGTCAAATGATCTGTGCTTCTATACATCTTATGGTGCTTTTATCTGCAAGGACTGTAAACTTTATGCCAACAGGCCTTTTGTTGTATGGTTGGAATTTATTTTGTTGTGATACAACATTTATGATGCTGCCAAAGGCTGCAGTAATTACGATGCTATTTTTGTATAGTGTAGGTTTATCTTAGTAATGTATTTGACCAAAAGCTTCGTAGGAGCCCAACATGCCAACATTCATCGGGCCCATTCCAATTGGGCTAAAAACGATTATGGGCCGAAATTTGCATGTAGCCCACTAAAAATATTTGGGCCTAAATCAGCATAAGCTTTCATATTTTTCTGGTAGGCATGTGCCCATAGTGGGCTTTAACAGGCCTAAACATAATTTGGGACCTCGGTAACAATAGGCCGTTTACAGGTGTAAATATCTCGAGCCCATAAAAAACATGGGCCTTTAATAGACCAAAAGTGAGATTGGGCCCTGATTGTGCCAAATAACCCACTCGTCTTAGTAGGCCGAAATAGTGGCCTATTTACGATGCGGATCTTTCACAGGCCAAAATTCGGACGGGCCGTAAATGCGCTGACCTAATACACAGGCCTTTAACAGGCCAGAAGTTCGGTCGGGCTAGATTATCGTCATTTTTATATGGCCCGTTAATGGGCCCGATGTGATGTTGGGCCACATATGGCCCATGGATTTTGTCCGATGTTAACAGGCCGAAAATCACAACAGGCCGAAAGTGGCCCAAATCTATGGTGGACCTCTAACAGGCCGAATGTCAGACATGGCAGAATATGACCCAAATCCTTCACGGTCATTTATGGGCCGAAAGTTTCAATGGCCTGTAAATGGGCCCAAATGAAGCAGGACCTTTAACAGGCTGGAAATACACCGGGCCGTAATTCGGCCCATATACTTGCGGACTGTTAACGGGCCAGAAGTGACCATGGGCCGCGATGATGACAAGTTTAGGACAGGCCGTTGACGGGCCGATTTGACACTAGTCGTACGAACCTTAACTGAGAATGTTGAGCCTTTAGTTGGGCCCGCCCATTATGGTCTACAAAATCTTGTGGGCCTTTAGCTGGGTTGGCCCATTGTGGTCCGCTAAATCTTGTGGGCCTTTAGCTGGGCTGACCCATTATGGTCTGCAAGATCTTGTGGGCCTTTAGTTGGGTTGGCCCATTATGGTCCGCTAAATCTTGTGGGCCTTTAGTTGGGCCGGCCCATTAAACTTTATGGGCCACTTTTGGGCCCATCCACGTGTCAACATATCATCGGCCCATCTCGACCGTTGGATGAGTGACACCTGTGCCAACGTGGAGCTGATGCATGGTTCCGTCGGCCAATGAGAATTTTACACGTGGAAAATCGGCATTGGTCGTGGTTGTTAGTGGGTTATCGGATCCAAAGCCGGACCGTTAGCTTAACAGCGTCCCGTTATGGTGGATGCCACGTGTCAGTCACCCTTGACGAAAGCACTTCTATGACGCGCGATTTATCGTCATGGAAGTGGACACTTTCGTGATGATATTTTTGGTAATGTCATGGAACACTTCTACGACAACACAGGTATGACTATCTTCATTCTATAGTAAATTTGTCATGGATGTACAAGCATGACAGAAAACGTGACCTACTGTGGCAAACACATATCATCACAGTAGTGTATTTTTTTGTAGTGCAATATATCTTAATCCTATGGTTGGGTTTTACCTTAATGAGCATTAGTAGTTGCAGATGCTTGCTAATAGTTCCAATCATAAGTGCATAGAATTCCAAGTCAGGGATAACATGCTAGCAATGGCCTCTCCCACAAAAAACTTGTTATCAGACTAGTAAAGTACTCAATTGCTTAGGGACAATTTCGCAACTCCTACCACCACTTTTCCACACTCGCTATACTAACTTTATTGCTTCTTTACCTAAAACAGCCCCTAATTTTTATTTGCATGCTCTTTATATTCTTGCAAACCTATCCCGTTACACCTACAAAGTACTTCTAGTTTTATACTTTTTCTAGGTAAAGCGAACGTCAAGCGTGCGTAGAGTTGAATCGGTGGTCGATAAAACTTGAGGGAATATTTGTTCTACCGTTAGCTCCTTGTTGGGTTCGACACTCTTACTTATTGAAAGAGGCTACAATTGATCCCCTATACTTTTGGGTTATCAACGGCCGCTGCCAGACATTCCATCTCACCGTACCAAAAACTTTGCGAGGATTTTTTATACAATAAAAGAGAATTTCTGGAGCCAAGAGTCACCTGAGGGGGCACAACCCACCAGGGCGCGCTTGCCCCCCCAGGCGCGCCCAAGTGGGTTGTCCCCACCTGGTGGCCCTGGAGACCCTGAAACCAACGCTATAAAATCCCATATTTCCAAAAAAAGATCAGGGAGAAACAATTATCATGATCCACGAGACAGAGCCGTCGTCACCTCCTATTCTTCATCGGGAGGTCAGATCTGGACTCCATTTGGGGCTCTGGAGAGGGGGGTCTTCGTTCTTCGTCATCACCAACCCTTCTCCATTGCCAATTCCATGATGCTGCCCACCAGGACTGAGTAATTCCTTCATAAGCTCGCTGGTCGGTGAGGAGTTGTATGAGATTCATCATGTAATCTAGTTAGTTTTGTTAGGGCCTGGTCCCTAGTATCCACTATGTTCTAAGATTGGTGTTGCTATGACTTTTCCATGCTTAATACTTGTCGCTTTGGGCCCGGGTGCCATGAATTCAGATCTGAACCGTTTATGTTATCACCATTATATCCATGTTCTAGATTCGATCTTGCAAGTTCTAGTCACCTACTACGTGTTATGATCCAGCAACCCTGGAGTGAAAATAGTCGGGGCCACTCCCGTTGATGACCGTAGTTTGAGGAGTTCATGTATTCACCCTGTGTTAATGCTTTGTTCTGGTTCTCTATTAAAAGGAGGCCTTAATATCCCTTAGTTTTCATATGGACCCCGCTGCCATGGGAGGGTAGGACAAAAGATGTCATGCAAGTTCTTTCCATAAGCACGTATGACTATTTACGAAATACATGCCTACTTTATATTTATGAACTGGAGCTAGTGCCGTACTGCCCTAGGTTATGACTGTCACATGATGAATATCATCCAACAAATTACCGATGCAATGCCTACGAATTTATCTTATATTGTTTTTGCTAAGTTACTACTGCTATTGTTGGGTAATGTAGTATTTCAAAAAAATTATGAACGATCACGCAAGATCTATCTAGGAGATGCATAGAAACGTGCGGGGAGAGTGTGTCCACGTACCCTCGTAGACCGAAAGCGGAAGCATTTAGTAACGTGGTTGATGTACTCCAACGTCTTCACGATCCAACCGATCCAAGTACCGAACGTGCGGCACCTCCATGATTAGCACATGTTCAGCTTGATGACGTCCCTCAAACTCTTGATCCAGTTGAGGCCGAGGGAGAGTTCTGACAGCACGCCGGCGTGGTGACGGTGATGATGAAGTTGCCAATGCAGGGCTTCGCCTAACCATTACGACAATATGACCGAGGTGTGTAACTATGGAGGGGGGCACCGCACACGGTTAAGAGAAACTTGTGTGTTCTAGGGTGCTCCCCTGCCCACGTATATAAAGGAGGGGAGGGGAGGCCAGCCGACCCTCCTAGAGCCGCCAGGAGAGGGGAATCCTACTAGGACTCAGTAGGTTTCCACCTAAGGAAGAGGGGTAAGAAGGAAGGAAGAGGGGGAAGGGAAGGAAAGGGGTGAGGGAGTCCTAGATTAAGGGGTCCTCGGGCGTCCGACCTGTTGGACATGGGTCGGACTAATGGGCTATGAAGATACAAGACAGAAGACTCTCTCCCGTGTCCGAATGGGACTCTCCTTGGCATGGATGGCAAGTGTAATGCCCTCGATGCGGCTATATCTCCCACGTGTCGAAGCACGACTTAGAGGCATAACCGCATTGAAAGCAATGTCGCAAGTGAGGTAATATTCACACAACCCATGTAATACATAAGGGAAAGAGATACATAGTTGGCTTACAATTGCCACTTCACACATTTACATGAATAAAGCATTACATCAACCAGATACAATCAAGGTCCGACTACGGAACCAAAATAAAAGAAGACTACCCCAAATGCTACACACATCCCCGATCGACCCCAACTGGGCTCTACTACTGATCAACTAGAACGAAACAACATAAAGGACAAGATCTTCAACGAGCTCCTCCTTGATCTTGGTTGCGTCATCTGCACGGTTCAACGGCACCTGCAAGCTGGTTTTGGAAGTATCTGTGAGTCACGAGGACTCAACAATCTCACACCCTCGCGATCAAGACTATTTAAGCTTATAGGTAGGTAAAAGGTATGAGGTGGAGATGCAGCAAGCGACTAGCATATATGGTGGCTAACATATTCGCAAAAGAGAGCGAGAAGAGAAGGCAAAAGCACGGTCGAACAACTATGATCAAGAAGTGATCCTAGAACAACCTACGTCAAGCATAACTCCAACACCGTGTTCACTTCCCGGACCCCGCCGGAAAGAGACCATCACGGTTACACACGCAGTTGATGTATTTTAATTAAGGTCAACTTCAGGTTTTCTACAACCGGACGTTAACAAATTCCCATCTGCCCATAACCGCGGCCACGGCTTTCGAAAGTTCAAATCCCTGCAGGGGTGTCCCAACTTAGCCCATCACAAGCTCTCACGGTCAACGAAGGATATTCCTTCTAGCGGGAAGACCCGATCAGACTCGGCATCCCGGTTACAAGACATCCTCGACAATGGTAAAACAAGTCCAGCAACACCGCCCGAATGTGCTGACAAATCCCGATAGGAGCTGCACATATCTCATTCTCAGGGCACACTCAGATGAGCGCTCCATACAACTAAAACCAAACCTCGAGATTCCCCGAGGGGGCGCTGCACACGGCTCTAGTTTGGACCAACACTCAGAGGAGCACTGGCCCGGGGGGGTAAAATAATGATGACCCTCAGGAGCGCGACTCCCAAGGGAAAAGAAAAGGCTAGGTGGTGAATGGTAAAACCAATGTTGGGCATTGCTGGAGGAGTTTTATTCAAGGCAAACTGTCAAGGGGTTTCCATTATAACCCAACCACGTAAGGAACGCAAAATCCGAGAACATAACACCGATATGACGGAAACTAGGGCGGCAAGAGTGGAACAAAACACCAGGCATAAGGCCGAGCCTTCCACCCTTTACCAAGTATATAGATGCATTAATTAAATAAGAGATATTGTGATATCCCAACAAAATATCCATGTTCCAACATGGAACAATCTCCAATCTTCACCTGCAACTAACAACGGTATAAGAGGGGCTGAGCAAAGCGGTAACATAGCCAAACAATGGTTTGCTAGGACAAGGTGGGTTAGAGGCTTGGCTTAACAATATGGGAGGCATGATAAGCAAGTGGTAGGTATCACAGCATAGGCATGGCAAAAGAGCGAGCATCTAGCAAGCAAAGATAGAAGTGATTTCGAGGGTATGATCATCTTGCCTGAAATCCCGCAAGGAAGAAGAACGAGTCCATGAAGAAGAAAAACGGACGTAGATGGACGGGTCCTCACAAACGCGACATTATCGGAACCAACCCGAAGAAGCAAAGACCGAAAAGAAGCACACAACATAGTAAACAACCAACACATGAACATGGTATGATATGCGGGATGCGGTATGCGATGCATATGCATGATTTACAAGGGAATGAATGAACCTGGCCTCAACTTGGGAATCCAAGAGTTCCATTGGAAAGGTGAGATGATTTCGGTTGAAATCGATATAAAGATCACCGGAATCGGATGCACGGTTTGGAAATGGCAAGCAAAACAAATATGGCACCGGTCTGCGATAATCAGCAAGTAGTCATCTAAATGCAACAAGATAAATATGCTACAGCACTCAAACATGACAAAAAAATACATGGCAGGGATCCACTCATGATGCTTGACAAAATATGAACACTGAGCTATGGCTAATTCTTCCATTAACAGGTTCAAACAAGCATGGCAAAAGTGCAAATGATAACAGGTTTCAGACTTTGTGAAATTAACACAAGTCTGGAATTTATCATCAGGAAGCAAACTTTAGAGCATGAAAAATACATGCTACAGGAACTTAACATGGAAAAGCAAGGCATGGAATGAAGCTACTCAAAGCATTTAACAAAAGTCTCTTAGTTACCTTGATCCAAAAGGGATCAGAAAATACAATTGCAAGCATGTGAACATAGCAAAAACATAAACAAATTCAGACTTAATGAAAAACTGGAGCATGGCAAAACAGTTAGCGAGTAGGCATGTTTACGAGCTCGATGCACTCACTACAGAGAATGGCATGACAAACTAAGCATACACCCATCAAGAAGACATGGCATAGGAGCTAGACTTGGCAAGAACAACATCATAGCATGGACGGATCAATAGCAACATCCTCGGCAAAATCGCTAAACAAGTCAACAATCTGTCAGGATCACTTTATAGCAAAAGTAGAGCTCGATTGACTCAAGCTAGGGTGCTCCATAAATGCAAACAAAGACATGGATGGATATAGCACCACGATGTTAACAAAGCATCCTTACTGATTATCCTCAAAAGAGGCACGGAACACTAGGAAACAACATGAACATATGGCATAACGACAAAAACAGAACAAGGACTTAGTGAAATTCTAAGTCCCTGAAATCAGCATTACCGATTACGCTACTTTGCAAGCTTGTGCTAGTCACCACAAATATCACAAAAATACGTGGCATACACCCCTGTAAACATGGCATGGCATATAACAAAACACATGTAGAGCTTAGGATCATAGCATGCACACAATAATCATGGCAAAAATGACAAAATGCCATTTGCTGAAACAGATCTGACAAATTCATCAAAAATCCCTCTTCCGACAGCATTTCGGGCATCAATATGAGCTCAAATTAAAATGATGCAATGATATTGTCAGGACCCCGACTCAATGCCACATCGATCTAGCATGTAACACCTCATATCACTTTGCGGCCTCACGCACGGTAGTCCCACGGGTGTCGCCTTACTTTTGCCCGGGACCGTTTGCGCCTTTTGGCACACGTATATGATAGTGTCGCTAGCATCCATATGATAAGGAGCCCGGGCTGACATGGCTAGTCGTAAACCCAAAGTGGCACAGACTTACAGGGACAGGCATCCATGACCCAGCATCGAACGTGTCGGTCATCAGCGAGTGAATCCAGGCTGTAGCACTGGGCTAGCAGGACTCCGGTGAACCGGGCTGTAGCGGGCTAACAGGACTCCGGTATTCATCGCATGACATTTCCCCGAAGGGACAGACACAGGAAGGAAGAAGGACACATGCCGGCCAGCCTAAGTGTCCCGGAGCAGTAGCAAGCTACCATGGCTCGGTGGAAACACTAGGAGACATTTCCCGGTAAGAGAGGCTACCAAGGATAAACAACTAGGTTGTCAGATCCCACACATACCAAGCATTTCAATAACATACACACAATATGCTCGATATGTGCAAATACAACATGGCATCACAACATGACTCTACAACTCAAGTATTTTAATCAATAGGCTCCGAGGAGCGAGATATTACAAACCTGGGTCTCACGACCCAACAATCGGAGCATACAAGTCAAAGCACAAGCGGAAGCTATCGTGTCTGAGTACAGACATCTATAAATGAAAAAGGCTGAGAAGCCTGACTATCTATCAGATCCTGCCGAGGGCACAAGATCGTAGCTGAGGTATCAAGCTAAACGTCGAAGTCCACGTGGAACTACTAGCGAGACCGAAATCTCTCTGCAAAAACATAAAATAGGCAAACGTGAGTACAAATGTACCCAGCAAGACTTACATCAGAGCTAACTACATATGCATCATTATCAACAAAGGGGTGGTGGGGTTTAACTGCAGCAAGCCAGCTTTGACTCGGTGGCTATCCTAAACTACGACTGCAATGTAACTCTTTGAGGTGGCGCACACGAGTCCACATATTCACCATATCAATACACCACTATGGATCCGCTCCCGTCTCCCTACGAGAACGCCATCCATAGCACTCACGCATATCTTGCGTATTTTAGAGTATCCACTTTCACTTGTCTATGAACTGATATAAGCAACCCAGAAGTCCTTTACCGCGGACACGGCTATTCGAATAGATGATATTAACCCTGCAGGGGTGTACTTCTGCATACATGTTTCCACCACTTAGTGTCTGCACACGACATGTGCTCGGCAGACTTCAAGCGAAAGCCGACGTGGGTGTAGACCACGACCTACCTAAACACTCAAGTCTCTAGTCCAGGTTTATCGCCTATTCGGGTTCCATCCATGAGGAGATCCGGCCGGAGTTTCGCTCACAGCCCCAAACGATGTGAACAGGGTTCCCGAGATACCAAACGGGCATCCGGTACACCGTGCCACGTACCTACCGCATCACAGCCCACCCCTACGGTCAGCGCTGTCCACGGCCTCCAGTAAGCTACAAACACCAGAAACTACTTGCAACTCCTGGACAGAGGACAAGGGTGAATAAGAAGTCGAGCGGGGTCATATTTCAGGGCCCAATGTATGGTAGTAGCTGAATCATGGATCACAAACACAGAACTCAGTTCCTGAGGACGGCTGCAATGAGACAACCCACCATGTACTCCTACATGGCCTCTCACCGCTACCTTTACCAAATCGTGTTCACACACTTAGCTCACACACAGTAGGACATGTTCACACACCTCTGATTCATCCCCGATGAATCAGACCTGACTCAACTCTAAGCAGTAGCAGGCATGACAAACAAACATGAATTAGTAGGCACAACAGGGCTCAAACAACTCCTACTCATGCTAGTGGGTTTCATCTATTTACTGTGGCAATGATAGGTCATGCAAAGGATAAAGGGGTTCAACTACCGCAGCAAGTAACAGATGAATCGATGTTGTCCTAATGCAGTAAAAGAGAGCAGGAGCGAGAGAGTAGGATTGTATCGGAATGAACAAGGGGGTTTTGCTTGCCTGGCACTTCTGAAGATAACATTGAGTCTTCATCAGTGTTAACGATCACATCATCGGTATCACGTCTATCGAGAGGGAACAAATACCGGCAACACAGAAGGGAACACAATCAATGCAATGCACAATATGATGCATGATCATGACATGGCAAAATGAATGTGTTTTGGGCTAATGCATCTAGCAACAAGTTAAATGGGGTTGGTTTGAATACAAGATTCAAATTCAAACTCCATATGTGATTATTTAAATGCCATTTAATTGATTTGTGCTAACAGCATCTATAAGTTGTTCTAACATGCATGAAAATGGTACAGATGGATTCCTTGAATTTTTCTGATAATTTTTCATATATAAATTATTTAATTTGGAGTTACGGTTAATTTTCTATGATTTATAGAAGTTTTAGCTATTTTCTGAAATTATTAAATCATTTAAGATTTATTTAAATTCCAGAAAGGAATTATTGCGTCATCATGACCTCATAGTGACGTCAGCAGGTCAACGGCGCCGTCCAGGTCAAACTGACCTGTGGGACCCATATGTCAGCGTCACAGGTTAAACAGGGGGGTTTAGTTTAGTTTAATTAAAGATTAGGGCACTAGGGCCCACATGTCAGTGTCAGCAGGGGGGTAATTAAATTAAAATAAACTAAACTAATTAACAGGGGGGTTGGCCCCACCTGTCATCGACCCAGGGGGGGTTCCGCCGTGGTCAAGTGGGTCAACCCACCGGCGGCTTGACGCCGGCGAGGCCAGCCGCGGTGGCTAGCCTCGGGTTTTGCCCACAGGGCTCGGTTTGGCGTGCGGAGCACAGCTTCGGGATGCGGACGCTCGTCCGCATCCAACTGTGGTGGTGGCGCGGCCGGGGAGTGGCCGGAGTGGTGCCGGCGACGAGCTCGGCGGCGGCCGAAGCTCGGGTGCAAGTGGGGATGGGGCTGCGGTGCGCAAACGAGCGCGGCGAGGTGCCACGGAGGCTCTACGCGATGCGGGGAGCGCGTTGGGCGCATGCCCGGGACCAAATGGTCACCGGAGCTACGCCGACGTTGAGCTCAGGCGGCGGCGCGTTTCGGCCATAAAGGGGGCGACGGCTACGGCGATCAAATGAAGCGGGGAAGAGGGGGAAAGGGTGGAGGAGCCCACAGCGATCAAGAAGAGGGGCTCGGCTTGCTCGGGAATGGCCGGAGTTCCACGAATTTGGGCGACGGCGACCGGCGGGTCCGAGGTAGGAGATGAGCCCGGAGAGGATGTTCGGGGCTTCTGGAGGGGCGTGGCTCGGTGGAGGAGGAGGAGGGGGTCAAGGCGGAGCCTTTGGGCGCATCGGCGGGGCTAGGGGTGGCCGGTGGCCTCGGGTACGGCGACGATGACAGCGAGCTCCGCTCGGTGGTGTGCGCGAGAGGGGAGCAGAGGAGGGGATGGGGTCCAGGGGGAGAGAGGAGAGGTGCAGGGGCGAGGGGGAGTGCGTGGCACTCGCAGGCGCGTCGGGACGGCGGTGGGAAGCAGGAGGTGGCCGGGTGGGCTGACAGGTAACTTCCTTCTCTCTCTCTGTCTTTTATTTTAATTACTGTTTTCTATTTTTCTGTAACTGTGAGGCTTTATTAAAAATACTTAGGCATCTCTAAAAATCCAGAAAATAATCAGGGGCTCTGTTTAGATTATTTCCAACAGCCCACACTTATTTTTAGAATTATTTGGGCATTTAAGATATTTACTAGCATTTAAATGCCCAAAAGCAAAGTACATATGATTTTATTCAGTGACCAAATATGTCATGGAAAAAATGTGCAACCCTCTGGTTATGGTTTCAAGCATTTTCCAGAAATGATGAACATTTTTGGAAGCCATTTGGATCACTGAAAATATTTTTGGGTTGAACCTATTTGAATTCCATTTGGTACTAGGGTTTAGGCAATCCCCATTTCAAATTTCATAAAATTTAAACATGTTGCATGGATGCTAAAGCAAAAACAAACAAGGGCTGATCTGGGGCTGTGACAGCTCACCCCCACTAAACAAAAATCTCGTCCCGAGATTCAAGCGTAGGGTAAGGTGAAGGGGAAAACGCAAACTAGTACAATCTTCACGATCCAGGTTGCACGTCAGTTGAACGTTGATTCATTCACCATTATTGTCTCGAAGTCTTGCTCTGAGAACTCCAGCTAACATGACAACAAGAGGAAAGGAAAAACCCTAAAAGAATCGTTCCTCTCGAGGGTCGAACAACTCAGGATTAACTCTCGGAATGAGACATAGCAACATCTCTTGAGCTGAGAGACGAAGCACACACCCATAGGAATGGAGTGAAGCAGATGACAAGGTTTCACTAGGTAGACAACAATGCCACACCTAAGAGGGTGGTGAACGGTTGTTAATGTAGCGAGGAGTTGAATTGCCATGATACCACGACGAAACATCCTGGAGAAGGGTGATTCGTAGATTATTATCTTAAGTGGCAAAAAGAATTACCTTTGATTCAGAGATCATTGAAACTCTTTAAACCAGCCTAAGGCAATTCTCGAGCGATCATTTGGAGGGGGTCGGTAGAATGGCATAATCGGACTTGGATGATGTGGATTACCTTGTTGAAGACATTGCAATGGATGAATTTGCTTATCACCGGAAATGGAAGGGACCAATGGTTGAATGGCACATTGGTGGTGCAAGCTGGGAACAAAATGCAAATGCTGGGAACGATTCTGGTAACTGGGGAGAGGCTCAACAATAGAGAGTGAATTCACTGTTTGAAAAGGTCATAGCATTGCCGAGGAAACTGAGAGCAAACCCAGTTAGTGCCGATGATAACACGTAGCGCTTGTGCGTGCTCTCAAGAACTTGAGCATTTCCATAATCATCAAGGTTTTATCAACATCCGTGTCAAGGGTCCGGCAACACAACTTGCTACCATGATGAATGATGATGGAGGATGCAGATGCAAAGAAAGATAACACCTTCTCAGATTTCATCTTAGCGAGGCCAAGGAAACAAAATCTAGATGATCGACCGAGAGACATTTAGCACTCCGCTTCTAATGTTCTCCTTGATGTGCTAGTGTAACCCATTCATAGAAATGGTCTGGTATCTAGGGCAGCAAGTAAAAGGTCGGACTTCGGGATCTCAAAATCCATAGGGGCAACTAGGGAGTAAATCCTACGAAATCCCTATGGGGAGGTGGCCAACTTCCTCAATCAAGATATTATAATAACAGGTCTTCCGGCTGGGTGTGTTGGCCACGACATCCACTTTACCGGTTATCGAGGGACCAATATTATAGTTCTTGGAGAATGTCCCAACCATCATATCTGCCTGAGATTCAGATCTGGTTGGTGTCAGGATATTCCAGACTCATCGAGTCTAGGAAGAAAAACGAAAGTTTGCAACACCAATCGACGAGATGACGTTGCGAGATTCTCGGGGAATGAACTACGATAGTAAGCTCCAAAACATGAGCTGGTTCTGCTACAAACATGTGAACACGTTGTCCCAGACAAGCATGACCACGTGGTAGTCTTACAATAAAACACTACCGAGTTCTGGTTGGGAACCATCACCGTGGATAACGAAGTCCTTGCATAAGTCATATGATTAGCTCTTATGAAGGAACTTCTTCTCCTTGAACAAATCAATCAGTGGCTTGGTGTGCTCGGGACACATATGGAATGAAGGTTGCAAGTCTCCAGACCACAGAATACTTCGCATGTGTGCATGACTGATTTGGGATGATTCCAAGGAAACAAAACAATCTTCCTCGAATTCATGGCAGCAACTTGCATCATATGCACATGAATTAGGGAAAGTCACTACTTTCATCCAAACATATGCTTCATGAACGAAACACGAAGAAATGCTTACACAAGTTTCCAACACTAGGTTGATGTTCAACATGATTCATGGGGGGAGACAAAATGCTACTGATGGGCTCAACAGCAACTCATCGGAATTTCCATATCACTGGACTTCCACCATCATGTGAACACGGTGATAGCATTGGTCAGACCAAAGATGTAATGGTGTATGCTCGAGGGGTCAACCACGAGTAGGACAACATTACGAGCATCGTTGGTACTGATTTGATTTGACGATAGCCCACACTCAAATCAAGGGATTGATAAGACAATAGGTCCAGCAACTGATCACAGGGACCAATCGATGAAGATATCATCTTCTTTCAACACACACTACACAAGAATATCCCTTTGGAACGAACTAAGTCAGGCAAGCTTTTATCTTCCAACTCTCCAAGTTGTCGTTTAGCTTAACCAACTAGCTCAGGGGTATCCAACACAGATTCTTGGAAAAAGGGTGGTTTACAATAAACCAACTTGATCACGAGCTCAACATAGCGATCAGGTGACAACCTGGTAGTACTTCTGAGAAGATCTTCGGAAAATCACGAACCACCGGTATGTTACTAAGCTCGAGAACAATCTCGCTTTTGAGGGCAAGACGATATGATCAAATGAGTGAGGACTTAACAAGATCCTAACTCATCAATCAAAGAGTGCACCAGGAAATAAGGACTAGGTAGCACGATCAATCTTAGAATGGTGATTCAATAACCAACATACTAGGAATAAAATTATTATCCTTTAACTACCAAGCAACGAGGTTGCTAGGAGTATTGATTCCATACATCACAATTCATTTGTCGGTATTCCGGTTGCATCAACACGAGGGCCGAGGAATGACTAATGATGGTGAGAAGTATCACTACGTCAAAATTCATGAGAGTTGGTGCAGTTCTCATGACAATTCTGACATAAAGGGGGTAATATTCCAAGGTAGAACAGAACCAAAAGCTGGATTGGCATTTGATCTGCGGAATACAACTACTTTGACCCAATCCTAGATATGGATGAGGTACTGAGTTTGTTTCTCCTAGTCATTCAGGACGGAATGGCTTGACGGGCCACAAGAGTAATAGGCATCGACAAACGAACGCACGCATACTCTTGACTATCAATTGATAGACGAAGGTCAGTAGACAACTAAAGAGGGACAACTCAAAGGAACATATAACTTTCTGAGTTGTGGATGCATAAATTAGTATGTCGAACCGAGTTCAACATAATTCTTCCGGATAACCCATGCAGAAAGGTAGAACTGGCAGAGTCACGATTTATGAATGGAGAACTCCTCAAGAGTACTCTAATTGTGATCTTTTGATCCAATAAACATCTGCCATAAGCGGTTCATAGTATTTGGAAGAAGGAAATACCACGGACCTCGAGGACTATCGCAAAGTTACTAATATCCTAAAGGAACTAGCAAACACTATCAACATGAAGTAAGTAGAGTGAATCTCGGGTTCAAAGCCCAAGGAGTAGAATACCTACTACTAAGTGGCATCACAGGATGCTTTCGAGAATGATGGCCAGAATCATCACACTAGGACTCAAATCATGGCTAGACCACTAGATGACTCCCTAAACACCTAGGGCCATAATAGTAACTCCAACATAATGTCAAGGCAATAGAATACCTCAACTCAACAATTAGTGTGATTGAGCTGGCATATAGGAGCATCGAAACCAGAGGAAAAGGATTTTGCAAATGCATCAGACTAATTAGAAACCTGGAATGACTCGGACAGCATAACGGCTGTAAATGCTCAGAAAAGATTTGAGACATTCACAAAAATGGTGGCATAACCACTCAGAAGCACAATATCAAGGTTTCGAGATCAACAGTTAACATACAGAAGATAGTAGGAACTGAACTGAGGCTTGAATCAACAATCTTATAAGTCTACGAATTAGTAACACGTGATCCTGATAGAAAGAAGAGATAGCCTAGTTCTTAATCCCCGTAGAAGAGAAGATGATGACTCAGATCAGAAGGCCATGAGGTATAAGGAGTAAAAAGAGCCTTACGTTCCATCCCACAATCAATTCCCTTATATAACTAAAGAATTTCTAGACTCAACTTCGATCAGTTTGGCTTGGTAATCCTATAGGCAGTCAAGCTCTGATACCAACGCTGTCAGGACCCCGACTCAATGCCACATCGATCTAGCATGTAACACCTCATATCACTTTGCGGCCTCACGCACGGTAGTCCCACGGGTGTCGCCTTACTTTTGCCTGGGACCGTTTGCGCCTTTTGGCACACGTATATGATAGTGTCGCTAGCATCCATATGATAAGGAGCCCGGGCTGACATGGCTAGTCGTAAACCCAAAGTGGCACAGACTTACAGGGACAGGCATCCATGACCCAGCATAGAACGTGTCGGTCATCAGCGAGTGAATCCAGGCTGTAGCACTGGGCTAGCAGGACTCCGGTGAACCGGGCTGTAGCGGGCTAACAGGACTCCGGTATTCATCGCGTGACATTTCCCCGAAGGGACAGACACAGGAACGAAGAAGGACACATGCCGGCCAGCCTAAGTGTCCCGGAGCAGTAGCAAGCTACCATGGCTCGGTGGAAACACTAGGAGACATTTCCCGGTAAGAGAGGCTACCAAGGATAAACAACTAGGTTGTCAGATCCCACACATACCAAGCATTTCAATAACATACACACAATATGCTCGATATGTGCAAATACAACATGGCATCACAACATGACTCTACAACTCAAGTATTTTAATCAATAGGCTCCGAGGAGCGAGATATTACAAACATGGGTCTCACGACCCAACAATCAGAGCATACAAGTCAAAGCACAAGCGGAAGCTATCGTGTCTGAGTACAGACATCTATAAATGAAAAAGGCTGAGAAGCCTGACTATCTATCAGATCCTGCCGAGGGCACAAGATCGTAGCTGAGGTATCAAGCTAAACGTCGAAGTCCACGTGGAACTACTAGAGAGACCGAAATCTCTCTGCAAAAACATAAAATAGGCAAACGTGAGTACAAATGTACCCAGCAAGACTTACATAGAGCTAACTACATATGCATCATTATCAACAAAGGGGTGGTGGGGTTTAACTACAGCAAGCCAGCTTTGACTCGGTGGCTATCCTAAACTACGACTGCAATGTAACTCTTTGAGGTGGCGCACACGAGTCCACATATTCACCATATCAATACACCACTATGGATCCGCTCCCGTCTCCCTACGAGAACGCCATCCATAGCACTCACGCATATCTTGCGTATTTTAGAGTATCCACTTTCACTTGTCTATGAACTGATATAAGCAACCCAGAAGTCCTTTACCGCGGACACGGCTATTCGAATAGATGATATTAACCCTGCAGGGGTGTACTTCTGCATACATGTTTCCACCACTTAGCGTCTGCACACGACATGTGCTCGGCAGACTTCAAGCGAAAGCCGACGTGGGTGTAGACCACGACCTACCTAAAC
The DNA here is from genome assembly GCF_002162155.2 of Triticum dicoccoides. NCBI lineage: Eukaryota > Viridiplantae > Streptophyta > Magnoliopsida > Poales > Poaceae > Triticum > Triticum dicoccoides. The sequence continues at coordinate 220,402,731 of NC_041392.1, read as the reverse complement.
ACTCAAGTCTCTAGTCCAGGTTTATCGCCTATTCGGGTTCCATCCATGAGGAGATCCGGCCGGAGTTTCGCTCACAGCCCCAAACGATGTGAACAGGGTTCCCGAGATACCAAACGGGCATCCGGTACACCGTGCCACGTACCTACCACATCACAGCCCACCCCTACGGTCAGCGCTGTCCACGGCCTCCAGTAAGCTACAAACACCAGAAACTACTTGCAACTCCTGGACAGAGGACAAGGGTGAATAAGAAGTCGAGCGGGGTCATATTTCAGGGCCCAATGTATGGTAGTAGCTGAATCATGGATCACAAACACAGAACTCAGTTCCTGAGGACGGCTGCAATGAGACAACCCACCATGTACTCCTACATGGCCTCTCACCGCTACCTTTACCAAATCGTGTTCACACGCTTAGCTCACACACCGTAGGACATGTTCACACACCTCTGATTCATCCCCGATGAATCAGACCTGACTCAACTCTAAGCAGTAGCAGGCATGACAAACAAACATGAATGAGTAGGCACAACAGGGCTCAAACAACTCCTACTCATGCTAGTGGGTTTCATCTATTTACTGTGGCAATGACAGGTCATGCAAAGGATAAAGGGGTTCAGCTACCGCAGCAAGTAACAGATGAATCGATGTTGTCCTAATGCAGTAAAAGAGAGCAGGAGCGAGAGAGTAGGATTGTATCGGAATGAACAAGGGGGTTTTGCTTGCCTGGCACTTCTGAAGATAACATTGAGTCTTCATCAGTGTCAACGATCACATCATCGGTATCACGTCTATCGAGAGGGAACAAATACCGGCAACACAGAAGGGAACACAATCAATGCAATGCGTAATATGATGCATGATCATGACATGGCAAAATGAATGTGTTTTGGGCTAATGCATCTAGCAACAAGTTAAATGGGGTTGGTTTGAATACAAGATTCAAATTCAAACTCCATATGTGATTATTTAAATGCCATTTAATTGATTTGTGCTAACAGCATCTATAAGTTGTTCTAACATGCATGAAAATGGTACAGATGGATTCCTTGAATTTTTCTGATAATTTTTCATATATAAATTATTTAATTTGGAGTTACGGTTAATTTTCTATGGTTTATAGAAGTTTTAGCTATTTTCTGAAATTATTAAATCATTTAAGATTTATTTAAATTCCAGAAAGGAATTATTGCGTCATCATGACCTCATAGTGACGTCAGCAGGTCAACGGCGCCGTCCAGGTCAAACTGACCTGTGGGACCCATATGTTAGCGTCACAGGTTAAACAGGGGGTTTAGTTTAGTTTAATTAAAGATTAGGGCACTAGGGCCCACATGTCAGTGTCAGCACGGGGGTAATTAAATTAAAATAAACTAAACTAATTAACAGGGGGGCTGGCCCCACCTGTCATCGACCCAGGGGGGTTCCGCCGTGGTCAAGTGGGTCAACCCACCGGCGGCTTGACGCCGGCGAGGCCAGCCGCGGTGGCGAGCCTCGGGTTTTGCCCACGGGGCTCGGTTTGGCGTGCGGAGCACAGCTTCGGGATGCGGACGCTCGTCCGCATCCAACTGTGGTGGTGGCGCGGCCGGGGAGTGGCCGGAGTGGTGCCGGCGACGAGCTCGGCGGCGGCCGAAGCTCGGGTGCAAGTGGGGATGGGGCTGCGGTGCGCAAACGAGCGCGGCGAGGTGCCACGGAGGCTCTACGCGATGCGGGGAGCGCGTTGGGCGCATGCCCGGGACCAAATGGTCACCGGAGCTACGCCGACGTTGAGCTCAGGCGGCGGCGCGTTTCGGCCATAAAGGGGGCGATGGCTACGGCGATCAAATGAAGCGGGGAAGAGGGGGAAAGGGTGGAGGAGCTCACAGCGATCACGAAGAGGGGCTCGGCTTGCTCGGGAACGGCCGGAGTTCCACGAATTTGGGCGACGGCGACCGGCGGGTCCGAGGTAGGAGATGAGCCCGGAGAGGATGTTCGGGGCTTCTGGAGGGGCGTGGCTCGGTGGAGGAGGAGGAGGGGGTCAAGGCGGAGCCTTTGGGCGCATCGGCGGGGCTAGGGGTGGCCGGTGGCCACGGGTACGGCGACGATGACAGCGAGCTCCGCTCGGTGGTGTGCGCGAGAGGGGAGCAGAGGAGGGGATGGGGTCCAGGGGAGAGAGGAGAGGTGCAGGGGGCGAGGGGGAGTGCGTGGCACTCGCAGGCGCGTCGGGGCGGCGGTGGGAAGCA
>NC_041392.1:220399292-220400500 GCF_002162155.2 Triticum dicoccoides | reverse complement strand
GAGAGGATGTTCGGGGCTTCTGGAGGGGCGTGGCTCGGTGGAGGAGGAGGAGGGGGTCAAGGCGGAGCCTTTGGGCGCATCGGCGGGGCTAGGGGTGGCCGGTGGCCACGGGTACGGCGACGATGACAGCGAGCTCCGCTCGGTGGTGTGCGCGAGAGGGGAGCGGAGGAGGGGATGGGGTCCAGGGGGAGAGAGGAGAGGTGCAGGGGCGAGGGGGAGTGCGTGGCACTCGCAGGCGCGTCGGGACGGCGGTGGGAAGCAGGAGGTGGCCGGGGCGCGTGGCCGCGCGCGCCGGGCGCGTGCCCGTCCTCCTGGCAGGGAGGAAGACGACAGGGGAGGAGAGGTGGGCTGGGCGACCAGTGTTGGGCCGCCAGATGGTTTGGGCCGGGTGGGCTGACAGGTAACTTCCTTCTCTCTCTTTGTCTTTTATTTTAATTATTGTTTTCTATTTTTCTGTAACTGTGAGGCTTTATTAAAAATACTTAGGCATCTCTAAAAATCCAGAAAATAATCAGGGGCTCTGTTTAGATTATTTCCAACAGCCCACACTTATTTTTAGAATTATTTGGGCATTTAAGATATTTACTAGCATTTAAATGCCCAAAAGCAAAGTACATATGATTTTATTCAGTGACCAAATATGTCATGGAAAAAATGTGCAACCCTCTGGTTATGGTTTCAAGCATTTTCCAGAAATGATGAACATTTTTGGAAGCCATTTGGATCACTGAAAATATTTTTGGGTTGAACCTATTTGAATTCCATTTGGTACTAGGGTTTAGGCAATCCCCATTTCAAATTTCATAAAATTTAAACATGTTGCATGGATGCTAAAGCAAAAACAAACAAGGGCTGATCTAGGGTTGTGACAGATATGAAATGATGTACTCATCGAGACGAACATTTTGATTTGCTAGACGCGCAAATCGGAGCTACGGATGCAGAGATACGATGCGATGAAGATTGCAAAATATTACGGGGACTTGGTGGAATTCTCACCCTGCGAGATCTAGGGTTCGTGCACGCGAACCGAGGCAAGGCAGATTTCGCCGAAGTCAAAGATGTTGCCGGTGGCTTCTCCGGCAGTGTGGCGGCGGGATGGCGCCGGAGGGTGGCCGGGGAGCTCGGGGACGGCCGGATCCGGTCCGGCCCGACCGGATCCGCGGCAAGGGCGGCGGTGGCGCGCGCTCCGGCGAGTAGGGGCACCG
>NC_041392.1:220392679-220399190 GCF_002162155.2 Triticum dicoccoides | reverse complement strand
GGGGCACCGGCGAAGGTCGTCGCCAGCGGCGACGAGGTGCGGCGGGGATGGGCGGCGCTGCGCCGGCGAGCGGGGCGGCGGAGCACGGCGAGCGACGGCGGCACGGCGAGGGACGCAGGGAGGTGGCACGCGGTGGAAGACGATGGCTCGGGGCGGCGCGGGAGGAACCGGGCCACGAGGGCCCGCGGCGGGCTCGCTGGGCTGCGCGGGAGGAGGTGGCCGGCGGAGCCACGTGGCGGCCTAGGAGAGGCTGGAAGCGGCGGCGCGGGGATGAGCGGACATGTCCATCCGGCGAGGTTGTGTCCGGCGGCGCGGAGGGAGTTGGATCTAGGGTTTCATCCGCGAATTTCGGAGGGGATCACATATATATAGGTAGAGGGAGCTAGGAGAGTCCAAATGAGGTGCGGTTTGCGGCCACGCGATCATGATCGAACGACCGAGATGATAGAAGGGGTTTTGGTGGGTTTTGGGCCACTTTGGAGGGGTGTTGGGCTGCAACACACACGAGGCCTTCTCGGTCCCTCGGTTAACCGTTGGAGTATCAAACGAAGTCCAAATGGCTCGAAACTTGACAGGCGGCCTACCGGTAGTAAACCAAGGCCGCATGACAAGTCTCGGTCCAATCCGAAAATGTTTCACACCTGCACACGAAAAGAGGTAGAAAGGGACACCGGATGACATAGGACCGCCGGATTGTAAAATGGACAACGGGGAAAATGCTCGGATGCATGAGACGAACATGTATGCAAATGAAATGCACATGATGACATGATATGCAATGCATGACACGCAAGCAATGACAAGGCAACAACAGCGAATAACTGGAGGACACCTGGCACATCAGTCTCGGGGCGCTACAGCAAGCCTGGCGTTCGGATATGAAGATTCCTTTCTCTGTAACCGACTTTGTACAACCCTAGTCCCCTCCAATGTCTATATAAACCGGAGGGTATAGTCCGTAGAGGCAATGATAATCATACAGGCTAGACTTCTAGGGTTTTAGCCATTACGATCTTGTGGTAGATCAACTCTTGTAACCCCCATACTCATCAATATCAATCAAGCAGGACGTAGGGTATTACCTCCATCGAGAGGGCCCGAACCTGGGTAAAACTTCATGTCCCCTGTCTCCTATTACCATCAACCCTAGACCCACAGTTCGGGACCCCCTACTCGAGATCCGCCGGTTTTGACTCCGACATTGGTGCTCTCATTGAGAGTTCCACTGTGTCGCCGCCAAAAGGTTCGATGGCTCCATCCATCATCTGCAACGATGCTGCCCTAGGGGGGTTTTCTCCCCGGCCAGATCTTCGTATTCGGCGCCTTCGCACCGCGGGCTAACTCGCTCGGCCATCTGGAGCAGATCGACAGCTACGCCTAGGTCACTAGATTAGTTTTGGAAACCTGGATTATGCCGCTGATATCCGAGGAGACTTGATCTTCCAAGGATTCACGACCCCAACCTCCGCTCTGGCCTTAGAGCCGGGGCACCTCGTCAGGACCGAAAACGGGATTTCTAAACCTGTCGGACTATCTGTGGCCACTAGGCCTAGTACGGGAGAGCCAGAGGAAGCAGCGTTTCCGGCAACCATCACAAAGCCGACCCTTCCCTGGATACTGGCTCCGAACTCTCGGAATCAGCATCGTGTGAGCTCGACAGAGGAATTCCCTTCCTGCCATACTCCACGGATTCTTTTCTCCCTCAACAAACCTCACCTTTAAGCGAGGCTTTGGACTTGATGCGATCCCTCGTGATTATGGAGGAGCAACGTCCGAACTACGCCCAGCCCGGACTAGGGGCTGAGAGCGGGGAATTTTACATCCCACCCACCACCCAGTTCATCGCCACAGTTGAGGACTTAACTGACATGCTCGATTACGACTCTGAAGACATCGATGGTATGGACTGCGATGCTGAAGAGGAGCAAGCCGAAAACCTGTTGTTTACTGGACGCTGGATGGCCACCTCTTTGTATGATGTGTTGGTGGATACACCCAAGGAGGGTAACAGCGATAATGAGAAAAATCCAGTGGAGGATAAACTTCCCGAGATACAACCAAAGTGCCGACGGCGCCGCTCTAAATCACGCCGCAGCAAAGACAGCAATATCGGCATGAGAGACAACAACACTCTGGATGATGCCAAAGACCAAGAAAACCCCGTTGAGCAAAACTCTGAACAAGACGATCGGGAGGATGGGCAGGTTAGCCTTGATGAACAGGATGCAAACGAAGGCTCGGAGGATAGAAAATACCCTCCACCCTCCGAGGATGAGGTGAGCCTCGGCGACGAAGATTTTATCGTGCCTGAGGAACCTCTCGAGCAGGAGTGCTTTAAGCAACGGCTAATAGCCACTACAAGGAGCCTAAAAAAGAAGCAGCAGCAGCTTCAAGCTGATCAAGATCTGCTCAACGATAGATGGACTAATGTCCTGGAAACAGAGGAATACAGCCTCGAGCGCCCAACCAAAACTTACCCGAAGCGTAAACTACTACCTCAATTCGATGACGAGGCACTTGAGCCCGTACCATCAGCGTGTAATGCGGTTGATCGACCACCACGTGGCCGGGACAAAATGGCAACTCAGGCCGAACACCAGCCCATCCTACCTCGCCGTAAAGGCAGAGATAAAACGGTTCGGGGATACACATATGACCTACGGCAGGACCTGAAGAATAAAGCAGGTCCGGCCAGATCAATCTACGGATCATGGGGGCTTGCCTCGACGCGCGATGGAGGCTATCAAACCGAACACAGCAAGCACAATCATGTCCGGGCCTACTTTTATATTTTAGCTCTCCGATATCATGCAAAGTAATCCTCTTCATACCCACAATGTAGTTTTATTTCTCGTTTCTAGTTGGAAGCAAGCGTTCGGTACGTAGAGTCGTATCAGTGGCAGATAGGGCTTGACAGAATATTGATCTTACCTTTAGCTGCATGTGGGTTCGACACTCCATACTTACCACTTCCACCTTTGGGAATTGCTATGATGATTCCCTACACTTGGGGATTATCAAGCTCTTTTCTGGTGCCGCTGCAGGGGAGCAATAGCGTGGGGTTGATATTCTCGTGCGTGCTTGTTTTCTTTCTTCACATAGTAGATTTTGTTTTTCCTTTTTTTGTTTTTGTTTAGTTGTGGGTGAAACTTACAAAAAAGTTAAAAGAATGAAAATACAAAAAAATTACTTGCCTCTCATGCCTAAAAAGTTTTTCAAAAAGAGAAGTGATTGGAAAGTCATGCATTAAAGAAGTGAGGGTCGACCTTGAGCACTCGTGTTCATGCTCACGGAAACAATGTAGAATTTTTCATGGAAGTTTCTCCGTAAATAATTATCCCCTTATATATCCATTGTATTATAAAAAATAATGTGCCAAGCTTTGGTTTTAGGATGATTAGATTGCTTGTTTACTATGTGTAGAACAAAAAATAGAAACTTTGGCTGTAGCGCATGATTTTACATTTTTACTGGAAAGTCAAATGGGACCAAAACTTTTTGAACATTGCTTCTGTACAAATTGTTCAAATTTTCAATTTATTTCATAATTTTTGGAGTTACAGAAGTTTACTAAACCTCCAGATTACTACAAACTATCATGTTTTAGACAGATTCTGTTTTTCGTGTGTTGTTTGCTTATTTTGATGCATCTATGGCTAGTATCGAAGGGTATGAACCATAGAGAAGTTGGAATACAGTAGAGATAGTTCTAATATGAAATTGGAATGAGTTTGAAACAGTACCTAAAGGTAGTGATTTGCTTTATTATACTAACGGATCTCACAAAGTTTTTGTTAAAGTTTTGTGTGGATGAAGTGTTCGAAGAACGAGGAGTTACCGATGTGAGAAGAATAAAGAGACGCAAGAGCTCAAGCTTGGGGATGCCCAAGGCACCCCAAGTAAATATTCTAAGGATACTCAAGCATCTAAGATTGGGGATGCCCCGGTTGGCATCCCATCTTTCCTCTTGAGCAAATATCGGTATACCTCGGTTTTTGTTTTGTTCACATGATTTGTGTCCCTTGTGTTTTTCTTTTTCTTTAAGAACCATGCTAGTATGAGATGTCCGTTCATCAATTTATAGAATACTTCATGTGCTTCACTTATATCTTCTAAGTACGATCTTATAGAATTGCTCTTTGAGCTTCACTTAAATATGTTTGAGTATGGCTTTATAGAATGCTTCGTGTGCTTGACTTATACATTTTGAGCTTGGATATTGGTTAGTCTATACTAATCTTAGAATGCTCTGTGAACTTCACTTATATATTTTGGATTATGAATAATACTATAATCTAAAGCGGGTTTGGAAGAGTATCAACTTTAGGAACTAGTGATCCCGCCATTCCGAATGGGGAGAATTTTGCTTATGTGGAGAGTAGTAAAATTTCTATGCTCGTAGATCATGAAAAGAATGCTTTATGTATGGCAATATTGTTGAACTCATTCATGATGCTACTGAAAATTATTATGAGGTAGGAATACATGCTTCTAGGAGTTGCAATAATATCAAGTTTCCTCTCTATGTGCTTAAAGTTTTGAAGTTATACTTGTTTTGCCTTCCTATGGTAGTAGATTCTTGTTCCCATAAATTGTGTGCTCACAAAATCCCTAGGCATAGGAAGTGGGTTAGGTTTAAATGTGCTAGTCATATTCTTCATGATTCTCTCTTTATGTTTCAATTCTGATCTTTTATGTGAGAATCATTGAAATCATCATGCCTAGCTAAAATGCATTAAAGAAAAGCGCTTGTTGGGAGACAACCCAATATTTACCCTTACTGTTTTTGTGTGTTCTCATGATTAAGATATTGTATTAATCATTTATTATAGCTTTTGTTTCAATAAAGTGCCAAGTAAGACCTTTGGGAAGACTTGGGTGAAAGTTAATGTGATCTTGCTGTAAAAACATAAACTTTGCGCTCACGAGATTAGCTGCCATTTTTTACAGAAGAGTGCGATTGAGTTGATTCTTTTTTCAGAAGATTAATAGACAAATTCCTCACGTACACAAATTTATTTCAGAATTTTTGGAGTAGCAGAAGTATGGTTGGTGTTCAGATCATTACAGACTGTTCTGTTTCTGACAGATTCTGTTTTCATTGCATAGTTTGCTTGTTTTCTAGTTTCTATGGCTTATATTTCTCAATATAAATTGTGGAAATGGTATGGTACAGTAGGAATTGTGTGAGAACAATTTTGATCCTTGTATTTGACAGTACCAAAGTGAATGGTTTACTCTTTATCATACTAACCTATCTCACGAAGTTCCGTTAAGTTTTGTGTGATTGAAGCTTTCAAGCTTTGGGTGACATATCGATATGAGGAGAATAAGGAGTGGAAAGACCCTAAGCTTGGGGATGCCAAAGGCACCCCAAGGTAATATTCAAGGAAGACTCAAGCGCCTAAGCTTGGGGATGCCCCCGAAGGCATCCCCTCTTTCGTCTTCAAAATTATCGATATACCTTACTCGAAGCTATAATTTTATTTGTCACATGATATGTGTTTTTCTTGGAGCGTATTTTCAACTTTACTGGCTGTTTGAAGAAAATCATTGGATCTGAAATCTTGAATGAAAAAAGAATCCTCCCATGGCTAGTTAATTATTTGACTACTCAGTGTCCTTCACTTATATCTTTTTGGAGTAATTTGTCATTTACTCACGTGCTTCACATATATCCTATGAGTAAATGGTTGAACGAATTGAATATCATAAATCTGAATTTATATATGTTTCATATGCTTATACCATGGGGAGTAATGACTTCACATAGAATAAGTATATGTAGTAAACTTATTGAAAGTTAGCAAATGTAGAATTGGTCACTTGAACAATTCATGAAAGAATATTGAAGGAAGAGAGATTTCACATACAAATATACTATCCTGGACATCTTTTTTAATTGTGAGCACTTATTAAAATATGACATGCTAAAAGGTTGATGTCGGACAAGGAAGACAACCTAATGGGTTATGTTTTCTTATATCCGAAATAAAGTATATTGTCTCGGATCATCCAACATGTTGAGCTTGTTTTTCCCCCTCATGCTAGCCAAATTCTTTGCACCAAATAGAGATACTACTTGTGCATCCAAACATTCCTTAAACCAGTTTTTCCATGAGAGTCCACCATACCTACCTATGGATTGAGTAAGATCCTTCAAGTAAGTTGTCATCGGTGCATGCAATAAAAATTTTCCTCTAAATATGTATGATCTATTAATGTGGAGAAAATAAGCTTTATACGATCTTGTGATGTGGAAGAAATAAAAGCGACGGACTACATAATAAAGGTCCATATCACAAGTGGCAATATAAAGTGACGTTCTTTTGCATTAAGATTTTGTTCATCCAACCATAAAAGCGCATGAAAACCTCTGCTTCCCTCTGCGAAGGGCCTATCTTTTACTTTTATCTTCTACCCTTATGGAAGAGTCATGGTGATCTTAACCTTTCCTTTTTACATTTTATCCTTTGACAAGCACATTGTGTTGGAAAGATCCTGATATATA
>NC_041392.1:220329944-220392144 GCF_002162155.2 Triticum dicoccoides | reverse complement strand
CAATTGGATGTAAGTTATCATGAACTATTATTGTTGACATTACCCTTGAGGTAAAAGGTTGGGAGGCGAATCTATAAGCCCCTATCTTTCTCTGTGTCCGATTAAAACTTTGAACCCATAAATATCACGTGAGTGTTAGCAATTGTGAAAGATTAAATGATAGTTGAGTATGTGGAGTTTGCTAAGTCAAAGCTCTGACATAGACCCTTCCTGAAAATAAGATGAATTGCAATTGTTTGATGACTGAGAATATAGTTTGTTAGTTTCAAGAAAGTTGATGATCTATACTTTAACATGTGAATAGCTTGTTACTTGATCATGAAAAGTTTTATGAAAATGAGCTACTGTTATGATATATAATGATGCTAGAAAAAGTGATTGGAACTATCATTGATGAAACTTATGCACTTGCTTGCACTCACACTTCATAATTATTTCTTTTATCATTTACCTACTCGCGGACGAGCAGGAATTAAGCTTGGGGATGCTGATACGTCTCCAGCTTATCTATAATTTATGAAGTATTCATGCTATTATATTATCAACCTTGGATGTTTTATATGCATGTATATGTTGTTTTATATGGTTTTGGGACTAACCTATTAACCTAGAGCCCAATGCCAGTTTCTGTTTTTCCTTTTTTAGAGTATCGCAGAAAAGGAAAACCAAACGAAGTCCAATTGACCTGAAACCTTACGGAGCTTATTTTTGGACCAGAAGAAGGCCATGGAGTAAAAGAGTTGGGCCAGAAGAGTCCCAGGCTGCCCATGAGGGTGGGAGGCACCCCCCCTGGGCGCGCCCCCCAACCTCATGGACAGCCCAGAGACCCCCCTGACTTGTTCTCGACGCCAAAACCTCTTATACATACAGAAACCTCCAGAAATTAACCTAGATCGAGAGTTCCGTCGCCGCAAGCCTCTGTAGCCACGAGAAATCAATCTAGGCCCTCTCTAGCACCCTACCGGAGGGGTCCATCATCACCGAAGGGCATGGAGGAGGATCCCAGAGGGGCCATCATCACCATGAAGGCCAAGGACCAGAGGGAGAACCTCCCCCCATCCAGGGGGGGAGGACATGGAGGAGAAAGCACAAGGGGGAGAACCTCTCCTCCTATCTCTCGGTGGCGCCGGAGTGCCACCGGGAGGGGAATCATCGCTGCAGTGATTGTCTTCATCAACATCACCATCATCATCACCATCCTCATCTCTTTTACGTGGTCTAATACGTCTCCAACGTATCTATAATTTTTGATTGCTCCAAGCTATATTATCTACTATTTTAGACATTATTGGGCTTTATTATCCACTTTTATATTATTTTTGGGACTAACCTATTAACCGGAGGCCCAGCCCAGAATTGTTGTTTTCTTGCCTGTTTTAGGGTTTCGAAGAAAAGGAATATCAAACGGAGTCCAAACGGAATGAAACCTTCGGGGACGTGATTTTCTCAACAGATAAGACCCAGGAGACTTACCCTATGCCAAGGCACGTAACAGGAGGCCACGAGGTAGGGGGGCGCGCCCTACCCTACCAGGCGCGCCCCCCACCCTCGTGGGCCCCCTGTTGCTCCCCCGACGTACTTCTTCCTCCTATATATATCCACGTACCCCCAAATGATCAGAATACGAGCCAAAACCCTAATTCCACCGCAGTAACTTTCTGTATCCACAAGATCCCATCTTGGGGCCTGTTCCGGAGCTCCGCCGGAGGGGCATCGATCACGGAGGGCTTCTACATCAACACCATAGCCTCTCCGATGAAGTGTGAGTAGTTTATCTCAGACCTACGGGTCCATAGTTAGTAGCTAGATGGCTTCTTCTCTTTTTTGGGATCTCAATACAATGTTCTCCCCCTCTCTTGTGGAGAACTATTCGATGTAATCTTCTTTTTGCGACGTGTTTGTTGAGATCGATGAATTGTGTGTTTATGATCAAGTCTATCTATGAACAATATTTGAATCTTCTCTGAATTCTTTTATGTATGATTGGTTATCTTTGCAAGTCTCTTTGAATTATCAGTTCGGTTTGGCCTACTAGATTGATCCTTCTTGCAATGGGAGAAGTGCTTAGCTTTGGGTTCAATCTTGTGGTGTCCTTTCCCAGTGACAGTAAGGGCAGCAAGGCACGTATTGTATTGTTGCCATCGAGGATAACAAGATCGGGTTTTCTTCATATTGCATGAGTCTATCCCTCTACATCATGTCATCTTGCTTAAGGCGTTACTCTGTTTTTAACTTAATACTCTAGATGCATGCTGGATAGTGGTCGATGAGTGGAGTAATAGTAGTAGATGCAGGCAGGAGTCGGTCTACTTGTCTCGGATGTGATGCTTACATACATGATCGTGCCTAGATATTCTCATAATTATGCTCAATTATGTCAATTGCTCAACAGTAATTTGTTCACCCACGGTAGAATACTTATGCTCTCGAGAGAAGCCACTAGTGAAACCTATGGCCCCCGGGTCTATCTTTATCATATTGTTCTCCTACTACTTTGCTATTTACTTTGCCTTTATTTTATTTGCATCTTTATCATAAAAATACCAAAAATATTATCTTTATCATATCTATCAGATCTCACTCTCGTAAGTGGCCTCATAGGGATTGACAACCCCTATTTGTGTTGGTTGCGAGGATTTATTTGTTTTGTGCAGGTACGAGGGACTTGCGCGTAGCCTCCTACTAGATTGATACCTTGGTTCTCAAAAACTGAGGGAAATACTTACGCTACTTTGCTGCATCATCCCTTCCTCTTCGGGGAAAACCAACGCAGTGCTCAAGAGGTAGCAAGAAGGATTTCTGGCGCCGTTGCCGGGGAGGTCTTCGCAAAAGCCAACATACCAAGTACCCATCACATACCCTTATCTTCCGCATTACATTATTTTCCATTTGCCTCTTGTTTTCTTCTCCCCCACTTCACCCTTGCCGTTTATTCGCCCTCTCTCTCTATCCTCCCTCTCTTTCTCTAATTGCCTCTTTTTGCCCGTTTGCCTCTTTGTTTGCTTGTGTGTTAGTTTGTTTGCTTGTCACGATGGCTCAAGATAATACTAAATTGTGTGACTTCACCAATACCAACAACAATGATTTTATTACGACTCCGATTGCTCCTCTTACCAATGTTGAATCTTGTGAAATTAATACTGCTTTGCTGAATCTTGCCACGAAAGATCCGTTTTCTGGCCTTCCTAGTGAAGATGTCGCTACCCATCTAAATAGTTTCATTGATTTGTGTGACATGAAAAATAATAAATATGTGGATAATGATATTGTTAAATTGAATCTATTCCCTTTTTCGCTTAGAGATCGTGCTAAAGCTTGGTTTTCGTCTTTGCCTAAAAATAGTATTGATTCATGGAACAAGTGCAAAGATGCTTTTATCTCTAAGTACTTTCCTCCTACTAAGATCATCTCTCTTAGAAATGATATTATGAAATTTAAGCAACTGGATCATGAACATGTTGCACAAGCTTGGGAGAGAATGAAATTAATGATACGTAATTGCCCTACTCATGGTTTAAATTTGTGGATGATTGTTCAAAACTTTTATGCCGGATTGAATTTTGCTTCTAGAAATATTTTAGATTTGGCCGCGGGAGGCACTTCTATGGAAATCACTTTAGGAGAAGCTACTAAACTCCTAGATAATATTACGGTTAATTATTCTCAATGGCACACTGAAAGATCTACTAATAAAAAGGTGCATGCGATAGAAGAAATTAATGTTTTGAGTGGAAGGATGGATGAACTTATGCAATTATTTGCTAATAAGAGTGTTTCTTCTGATCCTAATGATATGCCCTTGTCTACTTTGATTGAGAATAATAATGAACCTATGGATGTGAATTTTGTTGGTAGGAACAATTTTGGTAACTACGCGGATAGAGGAAATTTTAATCCTAGGCCTTATCCTAGTAATTCCTCTAATAATTATGGTAATTCCTACAACAATTCTTATGGAAATTATAATAAGATGCCCTCTGATTTTGAATCTAATATTAAAGAATTTATTACTTCGCAAAAGAATTTTAAAGCTATGATTGAAGAAAAATTGCTTAAGATTAATGACTTGGCTAGGAACGTTGATAGAATTTATCTTGATGTTGATTCTTTGAAACTTAGATCTATTCCACCTAAGCATGATATCAATGAGTATCTCAAAGCCATGAGAATTTCCATTGATGAGTGCAAAGAAAGAACCGCTAGGATGTGTGCTAAGAAAGATGCCTTTATAAGAGTGTGTTCTTCTAGTTCCTATGAAAATAATGATGAAGATCTAAAAGTTATTGATGTGTCCCCTATTAAATCTTTGTTTTGCAATATGAATCTTGATAATGATGGGACTGAATATGATCCACCTTTACCTAGAAGGCGTTCCAAGAATTCAGAATTTGTTGATCTTGATGCTAAAATTGATAAAAGTGGGATTGAAGAAATTAAAACCCTAGATGTTGCTAAACCCACTATTATGGATTTCAAGGAATTTAAATATGAAAATTGCTCTTTGAATGATTATATTTCCTTGTTGCAATACGTGCTAAATTCTCCTCACGCTTATAGTCAAAATAAAGCGTTTACTAAACATATCGTTGATGCCTTGATGCAATATTATGAAGAAAAACTTGAATTGGAAGTTTCTATCCCTAGAAAACTTTATGATGAGTGGGAACCAACTATTAAAATTAAAATTAAAGATCATGAATGCTATGCTTTATGTGATTTGGGTGCTAGTGTTTCCACAATTCCAAAGACTTTGTGTGATTTGTTAGGTTTCTGTGATTTTGATGATTGCTCTCTAAACTTGCACCTTGCGGATTCCACTATTAAGAAACCTATGGGAAGAATTAATGATGTTATTATTGTTTCAAATAGGAATTATGTGCCTGTAGATTTTATTGTTCTTGACATAGATTGCAATCCTTCATGTCCTGTTATTCTTGGTAGACCTTTCCTTAGAACGATTGGTGCAATTATTGATATGAAGGAAGAAAATATTAGATTCCAATTTCTATTAAGGAAAGGCATGGAACACTTTCCTAGAAATAATGTTAAATTACCTTATGAATCTATTATGAGAGCCACTTATGGATTCCCTACCAAAGATGGCGATGCCTAGATCTATTCTTGCTTGTTATGCCTAGCTAGGGGCGTTAAACGATAGCGCTTGTTGGGAGGCAACCCAATTTTATTTTTATTCCTTGCTTTTTGCTCCAGTTTAGTAATAAATAAATTATATAGCCTCTGTTTTGGTTGTGTGTTTTTTGTGTTTAATTAGTGTTTGTGCCAAGTAGAACCGTTAGGAAGACTTGGGGAAAGTCTTGTTGAACTTGCTGTAAAAAAACAGAAACTTTAGCGCTCACGAGAACTGCTGTCATTTTTATTTGGAGAGTGATATTTAGTTAATTATTTTTGCAGATGATTAATAGATAAATTCCTCACGTCTAGCATTTTATTTTAGAATTTTTGGGGTTCCAGATCTTGCGCTAGCTACAGATTACTACAGACTGTTCTGTTTTTGACAGATTCTGTTTTTCGTGTGTTGTTTGCTTATTTTGATGAATCTATGGCTAGTAAAATAGTTTATAAACCATAGAGAAGTTGGAATACAGTAGGTATAACACCAAAATAAATAAATAATGAGTTCCTTACAGTACCTTGAAGTGGTATTTTGTTTTCTTTCGCTAACGGAGCTCACGAGATTTTCTACTTTAAGTTTTGTGTTGTGAAGTTTTCAAGTTTTGGGTAAATATTTGATGGATTATGGAACAAGGAGTGGCAAGAGCCTAAGCTTTGGGATTCCCATGGCACCCCCAAGATAATCTAAGGACACCTAAAAGCCAAAGCTTGGGGATGCCCTGGAAGGCATCCCCTCTTTCGTCTACTTCTATCAGTAACTTTACTTGGAGCTATATTTTTATTTGACACATGATATGTGTTTTGCTTGAAGCGTCTTGTATGATTTGAGTCTTTTCTTGTTAGTTTACCACAATCATCCTTGCTGTACACACCTTTTGAGAGAGCCATACATAATTTGGAATTTGTTAGTTTTGCTCTAGTACTTCACTTATATCTTTTAGAGCACGGTGGTGGATTTGTTTTATAGAAACTATTGATCTCTCATGCTTCACTTAGATTATTTTGAGAGTCTTAATAGCATGGTAATTTGCTTAAAATCCTAATATGATAGGTATTCAAAGTTAGTAAAAAATTCTTAAAAGTGTTTTGAATACTAAGAGAAGTTTGATGCTTGATGATTGTTTTGAGATATGGAGGTAATACTATCAAAGTCGTGCTAGTTGAGTAGTTGTGAAATTGAGAAATACTTGTGTTGAGGTTTGCAAGTCCTGTAGCATGCACGTATGGTAAACTTTATGCAACAAATTTGAAACATGAGGTGTTATTTGATTGTCTTCCTTATGAGTGGCGGTTGGGGACGAGCGATGGTCTTTTCCTACCAATCTATCCCCCTAGGAGCATGCGCGTAGTACTGAGGTTTTTGATGACTTGTAGATTTTTGTAATAAGTATGTGAGTTCTTTATGACTAATGTTGAGTCCATGGATTATACGCACTCTCACCCTTCCATCCTTGCTAGCCTCTTCAGTACCGTGCATTGCCCTTTCTCACATTGAGAGCTGGCGCAAAACTTTGCCGGTGCATCCAAACCCCGTGATATGATACGCTCTTTCACACATAAACCTCCTTATATCTTCCTCAAAACAGCCACCATGCCTACCTATTATGGCATCTCCATAGCCATTCCGAGATATATTGCCATGCAACTTTCCATCATTTCGTTTATCATGACACATTCATTATTGTCATATTGCTTAGCATGATCATGTAGTTGACATAGTATTCGTGGCAAAGCCACCATTCACAATTCTTTCATACATGTCACTCTTGGTCCATTTCATATCCCGGTACACCACCGGAGGCATTCATATAGAGTCATCTTTTGTTCTAGTATCGAGTTGTAATCATTGAGTTGTGATAAATAGAAGTGTGATGATCATCATTTTCTAGAGCATTGTCCCAAGTGAGGAATATAAAAAAGGAGAAAGACCATAAAAAAGGCCATATATAAAAAAATGAGAGAAAAAGAGAGAAGGGACAATGTTACTATCCTTTGCCACACTTGTGCTTCAAAGTAGCACCATAATCTTCATGATAGAGAGTCTCTTGTTTTGTGACTTTCATATACTAGTGGGAATTTTCATTATAGAACTTGGCTTGTATATTCCAACAATGGGCCTCCTCAAGTGCCCTAGGTCTTCGTGAGAAAGAAAGTTGGATGCACACCCACTAGTTTCTTTTGTTGAGCTTTCACACATTGATAGCTCTAGTGCATCCGCTGCATGGCAATCCCTACTCCTTGCATTAACATCAATCGGTGGGCATCTCCATAGCCCATTGATTAACCTCATTGGTGTGAGACTTTCAACTCTTTTGTCTTATCCACATAACCCCCTCATTATATCCATGTTATTTTGAGAAGACATAATTGCTTAGTTATTATGCTTGAGGTATTACTATTTTTATGTCAATATGAACTTTTGTCTTGAATCTTTCGGATCTGAATATTCATACCACAATTTGGAAGAATTACATTGAAATTATGCCAAGTAGAACTCCGCATCAAAAATTATCTTTTTATCATTTACCTACTTGAGGACGAACAGGAGTGAAGCTTGGGGATGCTTGATACGTCTCCAACGTATCTATAATTTTTGATTGCTCCATGCTATATTATCTAATGTTTTAGACATTATTGGGCTTTATTATCCACTTTTATATTATTTTTGGGACTAACCTATTAACCGGAGGCCCAGCCCAGAATTGCTGTTTTTTTGCCTGTTTTAAGGTTTTGAAGAAAAGGAATATCAAACGGAGTCCAAACGGAATGAAACCTTCGGGAATGTGATTTTCTCAATAGATAAGACCCAGGAGACTTGGACCCTACGCCAAGGCACGTAACAGGATGCCACGAGGTAGGGGGCGTGCCCTACCCTACCAGGCGCGCCCCCCACCCTCGTGGACCCCCTGTTGCTCCACCGACGTACTTCTTCCTCCTATATATATCCACGTACCCCCAAACAATCAGAACAGGAGCCAAAACCCTAATTCCACCGCAGTAACTTTCTGTATCCACAAGATCCCATCTTGGGGCCTGTTCCGGAGCTCCGCCGGAGGGGCATCGATCACGGAGGGCTTCTACATCAACACCATAGCCTCTCCGATGAAGTGTGAGTAGTTTATCTCAGACCTACGGGTCCATAGTTAGTAGCTAGATGGCTTCTTCTCTCTTTTTGGATCTCAATACAATGTTCTCCCCCTCTCTTGTGGAGAACTATTCGATGTAATCTTCTTTTTGCGACATGTTTGTTGAGATCGATGAATTGTGTGTTTATGATCAAGTCTATCTATGAACAATATTTGAATCTTCTCTGAATTCTTTTATCTATGATTGGTTATCTTTGCAAGTCTCTTCGAATTATCAGTTCGGTTTGGCCTACTAGATTGATCTTTCTTGCAATGGGAGAAGTGCTTAGCTTTGGGTTCAATCTTTTGGTGTCCTTTCCCGGTGACAGTAAGGGCAGCAAGGCACGTATTGTATTGTTGCCATTGAGGATAACAAGATGGGGTTTTCTTCATATTTCATGAGTCTATCCCTCTACATTAGGTCATCTTGCTTAACGCGTTACTTTGTTTTTAACTTAATACTCTAGATGCATGCTGGATAGTGGTCGATGAGTGGAGTAATAGTAGTAGATGCAGGAAGGAGTCGGTCTACTTGTCTCGGACGTGATGCTTACATACATGATCGTGCCTAGATATTCTCATAATTATGCTCAATTATGTCAATTGCTCAACAGTAATTTGTTCACCCACGGTAGAATACTTATGCTCTCGAGAGAAGCCACTAGTGAAACCTATGGCCCCCGGGTCTATCTTTATCATATTGTTCTCCTACTACTTTGCTATTTACTTTGCCTTTATTTTATTTGCATCTTTATCATAAAAATACCAAAAATATTATCTTTATCATATCTATTAGATCTCACTCTCGTAAGTGGCCTCATAGGGATTGACAACCCCTATTTGTGTTGGTTGCGAGGATTTATTTGTTTTGTGCAGGTACGAGGGACTTGCGCGTAGCCTCCTACCAGATTGATACCTTGGTTCTCAAAAACTGAGGGAAATACTTACGCTACTTTGCTTCATCATCCCTTCCTCTTCGGGGAAAACCAACGCAGTGCTCAAGAGGTAGCATGGTCCACTCTCCCGCACCCCTCTGAAATCCCTACTTGAACATGGTGCTTTATGCCACATATTATGATACAATGATGTGTTGCCATCCTATGATGTTTTGAGTAGATATCCTTTGTCTTTTGGTTGATTGATGATCTAGATTGGTACGAGTTGTATGTTTTATGTTGGTGATGTCCTATTGTGCCCTACGTGTCGCGCAAGCATGAGGGATTCCCGCTGTAGGGTGTTGCAATACGTTCATGATTCTCTTATAGTGGGTTGCTTGAGTGACAGAAGCATAAACCCGAGTAAGGGGGTTGTAGCGTATGGGATAAAGGGGACTTGACGCTTTAATGCTATGGTTGGGTTTTACCTTAATGATCTTTAGTAGTTGCGGATGCTTGCGAGAGTTCCAATCATAAGTGCATATGATCCAAGAAGAGAAAGTATGTTAGCTTATGCCTCTCCCTCATATGAAATTGCTATGACGACTATCAGTCTTGTTAACAATTGCCTAAGACAATTCCGCACACCGATCCACCATTATTCCACACTCTCTATTTATAATATTTAGTAATATATTCTAACTTTATGATAACAACACCTACTTTTATATTTTAGTTCCCTGATATCATGGAAAGTTATCCTCTTCATTCCCACAACGTAGTTTTATTTCTTGTTTCTAGTTGGAAGCAAACGTTCGGTATGTAGAGTCGTTCAATGGCAGATAGGGCTTGAGAGAATATTGATCTTACCTTTAGCTCCTTGTGGGTTCGACACTCCATACTTATCACTTCCACCTTTGGGAATTTCTACGATGATTCCCTGCAATTGGGGATTATGACTTGCCCGAAAATTCCATTGGCGGCTGGGAAGACTTGGAAGACGCCTTCTGCGATAACTTCCAAGGTACATATGTCCGGCCTCCGGATGCCGATGAGCTAAGTCACATTATCCAGCAGCCCGGGGAGTCAGCCAGGAAGCTCTGGACTAGGTTCTTATTTAAAAAGAACCGAATTGTCGATTGTCCAGATGCCAAAGCCCTTGCGGCCTTTAAACATAGCGTCCGAGATGAATGGCTCGCCCGCCACCTCGGACAAGAAAAACCAAAATCCATGGCAGCCCTTACCGCTCTGATGACCCACTTTTGCGCGGGAGAGGATAGCTAGCTCGCTCTTAGAAGCAACAGCACCAGTGATCCGGGCACTTCCGAAGTTCGAGACGGCAACGGCAAGCCACGACGAAATAAACACAAGAGTCGAAATAATAATGAAGGAACGCAAGACATGGCGGTCAACGCTGGATTCAGCGGCTCCAAACTCGGTCAACGGAAAAAGTCATTCAAGGCAAATAGAGATGGATCATCCAATCTAGATAGGATACTGGATCGACCCTGCCAAATTCATGGAACCCCCGATAAACCAGCCAATCATACCAATAGAACATGTTGGGTCTTCAAACAAGCCAGCAAGCTTAGTGCCGAACACAAGGGGAAGGGGCCACCCAGTGACAGCGACGACGAACAGACTCGCCAACCAAACACCGGGGCTCAGAAGCAATTTTCCCCTGAAGTAAAAATAGTAAACATGGTACACCTGACGCACATTCCTACGTGGAAGCGCAAATGCGCACTATGGGACGCCTACGCCATAGAGCCGGTCACCTCAAAATCTAGCCAATAGGCGGCCTGCCCGATCACTTTTGGTCGCAAAGACCACCCAGCCAGTATCCGTCATGAAGGTTCAGCAGCTCTGGTCCTCGACCCAATCATCGACATACTCCATCCCACGAAAGTCCTTATGGACGGCGGCAGTAGCCTTAACCTACTCTACCAGGACACTGTCCGCAAAATGGGCATTGATCCTTCAAGGATAAATCCCACCACAACTTCCTTCAAGGGAGCAGTACCCAGCATAGATGCTCACTGCACGGGTTCAATTATATTGGAAGTCATTTTTGGCTCGCCTAACAACTTTCGAAGCGAAGGCTTGACCTTCGATATTATCCCGTTCCGCAGTAGCTACCATGCACTGCTCGGGCATACCGCTTTTGCTTGCTTTAACGCGGTCCCACACTATGCTTATCTAAAACTTAAGATGCCCGGTCCACGCGGTGTCATCACGATAAACGGAAACACAGAACGCTCCCTCCGTACACAGGAGCATACTACGGCTATTGCAGTCAAAATACAAAGTGGACCCATCAAGCCGCGTATCTCATCGGCCATCAAGCCGCCGGTCTCTATGAAACAGGACCGATCAATCTCAGAGCTTGATTAGCAGTTTGGCCTTCGTCGTTCGCCTCATATAGTTGCGAAGTTTGTATCGTGCATACATAATTATGCACTTATAATACCCTGGTCATCGACGGATGAACTATACGGATGGGCCTACAATGCTGTATGCACTCCCATAGCCTTTTCCCCTTTTTCTAACTATCATCTATCTTTTACCGCAGGTGACTCAAAGCCTGGTCATCTTACGGAGTCTTTATGAGTTCGGCTTCGTACAGATAACCAAAGGCTATTCCTGCCAAGGAGTTCTTTTGCCGAGGCAAGGCAACGCAGACGTGCGACAGGAGGTCCAATTAATTTTTTGTATACCACACTCTTTATTTCAAACATGTAAAGTTCCTTTCTCCTCAGCCTTTGACCCCCGGCATGTTAAATAGTCCAGGTAGTGGCATTATAATCTGAAAGATTGCGTTTGACGTGACAATCAGATTCCAGTGAACATAGTCCGTATTCAGTATTTGCTTTTTCTAAGAACTGAATTTTGCTTCTTCAGTTGTTTCACGCACGCACCTCGGCACAAATTGCCAGGGGCTCGATATGGCAACATATGAGTTGCCGGCAAGTCTGAACAACTTTATAGCATACTTTGGCGTCATGAGTTTGGCCTTATATGCCTCAGCTCCGAATCATGTCTTTGGTCAATAGTTGGGTTGCCCAGCTCATGTGCTTACTACCTTACGTTCCGCCCTATCGGCTAAGGTAGTAAAGGGAGAACTACTGTGATTGTGTTTCCGGTTCATCTGGTCAAGCACCTTAGTAGAGAAAGCCGAAAACTGACTGTCATGATGCGGCGAGAGCTGGTCAACCACTTGATGACTTATCAGAATCTTTCGTGATTCCCTCTGTATTACATGAAGGACCATTTTCTGGTCACCTATGTAACGCATCGTATTCGGATAACCGCGTACATACCAGGGGCTATATCATAGACCCACCGCCAAACTCCTATGGCTAAGTGAAAGTGTTAACGCCCTATAGTCTGATTGCCTAGTTCGCTGCATTCACACCTCCTTCATGGACCAAGACGTTGGGTCAAGAGTGATCAAGTGCTTTTACGAACATCCCCGTATTATATGCGAGGGGTCTGAAGCCGACGACTGGAAAACTATCAGATTATACAAAAAATGGCCGCACAGGAGGAACCAAAACCTTCAGGCAAAAAGCATAGCCAATAATATATCATAATATTGTTTTTAGAATTTCGGTACAATCACTCGAATATCATATCCTTCGAGCACTGACCATCTATCAAGCGGGCGCCCTCAAGAACATCCTCAAAATAATGCTCCGACGTGTGATGGTCCTTGCCCCTAGGTGGACTCCTTGCTGCAATATCGGTGGCCTCATCTTCGCCCAGTACGTCTTGACGCGGGCAAGGGCCATCCATGCACCTTTGATGCACGTTGACCGCTTAACAGCGTCGATACGCGACACCGCATCAACAAGTCGCTGGACCAAACCGAAATAACTATTCGGAATTGGCTCTGTCGGTCACAGCCGGACCACGACGTCCTTCATGGCAGATTCGGATATTCTGTGGAGCTCGGCCCACTGGTCCATCTGTTCGTTCAGCAACAGCAGACGCTTTGGCATGCTGAATTGCGACCAGAAAAGCTTCCCCATTGCATCTCCTTCTAGCGCTTGGTAAAACTGCACCGCATTGGAGACACTCTTCGGCAAGTCCAAGAATGCGTCTGGAGAACTCCACATTTGATTAAGTGGGGCATACTTCGGATCACCGAATTTAGTCTGTAATAAGAAGGGCTTACCAGCCGCTATCTCCCCAGCTTGCCGGATCACCTCCCAAGCAGCCTGTTCGGCTTTTAACTCAGCGGCTGCCTTCTTGGCAACCGCATCACTCATCCTGGCTTGCTCCTTGGCCCGGATGAGCTCAGCCCGCAGGGTCTCAATTGCGGCAGCACCATCTGCAGTTATTCATATCTCAGTATATAATTCTCAGCTTTATGCTCATATTATTATACATACATATACTGACTGCCCCAAAACATACCTTGCGCCTCGTCGAGCCGCCTCTTAATAAGTGTGATGTCGTCATCCGCCACATCAAGTTCCTGCTTCAGATCTGCAACCTCTGTAGCACGGGCAGTCGCCATGGATGCAACAACCTGTGTTCCAATTAGTTAGATTATTTCCTGGGCATATCTTTTTTGATCCTCTGATCGACTCCTTTTGGACGCTAACCAGAGTCTCAGGGGCTACTATCTATTCACGGGTGCATTTTTGCATGTAGAGTGCAATTGAAGATATTACATTGCATACCTCGAGGCCTCTTAGTAGGCCCGTGAAGGCTTCATTCAATCCGCTTCTCACGGACAGAATCCTCTCAACTACCATACCCATCAAGGTACGATGTTCCTCTGAGATGGATGCATGTTGCAACACGTCCATCAATGTACCCAGCGCCTCCTGATTCCTGGAAGCGGTGGTGGGAGTACGGACTCCCTTCGAAGGGATGTGTTTACTCGACCATAGAGTCGTCTCCGGCTGTAAACCGGATAGTTTGGGGCCTTTATTGTTGGTCCTCGAAAGGGTTGCATGCCCCAGACCCTGGACTGCCGAAGTATCACCTTCGGGTGTGGTCTTCATTGTCCCTCGTACCACTTGTTGATCAGGAGAAATCCTCCGAGACCACACCTCAAAGTCGTCCGCCCTATTTGGCGAGCGGGTCTGTGGAGGCGTCTTGCTTTCCATCATCTCCGGAAGAAGATCCCCCGAGGAGGAGGACTGTTGAGGAAGACTGCGTGCCGGACTGCAAACATATATTTCAGATCTTACCCTTGTAAGCGGAAAGGAGCGGGATATGTTTAGGACACCTTTGTTCACTTACGATTTGGCTAAAGGCTTGTCCTTATGGAGGAATTGCGTGTCAACGTCGTCTTCCGAACCCGAACCGCCTGGCAAGGACATCTTCCCTCGCTTAGGAGCCTCTACCTCCAAATCTTTGGAGGCAGCCCTTTTCTTCCCATGCGAGGAAGGGATGTCAGCCTCTCCTTCTCTTTTATCTTCGGATGAGGGAGTCCCAATCTCCCCGGGCATAGCATGTAGTGCACCTTTAGAATGGAGGACACCTTTAGCCTTCTTGCTCTCCTCCTTGTCCTCCTTCACCGGCACTTGATATGGCGCCGGAGCCAGCATCCTTGTTAACACAGGATCGGCTGAGTCTTTGGGAAGAGGGGCCGAACACTTAATTCGTTCCGCCTTCTTTACCCAGCCCTGTTCGAAGATGGTTTTCTCAGTGCCATGGGATATTTAACTAAGCTGTGTTCGGGAGTCGAGTACTTACCGAGGTATCCGTATGGTTGCAGTCGAGGCCGATGTCTTCGGTGGTATCCGGCCACTGCTTTCGTGTCCCAAAGAATAACTTCCACATTCCTTTGTGCGTAGTGCTGAAGAAGTGTTGAAGGGTCCATGGTCCTTTCGGATTGAACTCCCACATGCGGAGGGGCCGCCGCTAGCACGGCAGGACCCGGTGGACTAGCATTACTTGGATCACATTGATGAGGCCGGTGTCCTTTTTGAGGAGGCTCCAAATGCGGCTTTGTAACGTCTGCACTTCGTCAATTGATCCCCAGTCCAGCCCCTTATTAATCCAAGATGCGAGCTGTAATGGAGGGCCAGATCGGAACGCATGTGTAGCTGCCCACTTGGTACCACGAGGTTCGGTGATGTAAAACCACTCCTGCTGCCATAGGTTGGAAGCTTCTGTGAAAGAGCCTTTGGGCCAAAAGGCATTGGTGAGCTTGTTCACCGTAGCACCACCACACTCCATTTGCTTCCCCTCGATTACCTTCGGCTTCACATTAAAGGTCTTGAGCCATAAACAGAAGTGAGGGGTAATATGGAGAAAGGCCTCGCACATGACAATAAACGCCGAGATGTGAAGAAAGGAGTCTGGAGCTAGATCATGAAAATCTAGCCCATAATAGAACTTGAGTCCGCGAACGAAGGGATGGAGAGCAAACCCTAACCCTCGGAGGAAGTGAGAGACGAAAACGACCCTCTCGCCGGGTTTGGGAGTAGGAATACCTGTCCTTTAGCAGGTAGCCTATGGGGGATTTCCGCAGTCAGGTATCTTGCCGCCCGGAACTTCGCGATATCCTCCTCTGTGACAGAGGAGGCCACCCACCGGCCTTGAAGGCTGGGTCCGGACATGACTGGGAGGCTCGTAGCAATTAAGCTGAAACCTGGGTGTTGGAACTCGAGGTTGGAAAGGTTGAGGAAGAGGTAGGTGCAGAGGAGAAAGACGGGTTTGCGCCCCTTTATAAAGGCGATGAATATCAAACGCCTCCTCATAGGCCTTAAAGCCTGCCTATTCCCAAGGAATCATGCCAATGGAATGGCTGGGTTATCCACACCCATATTAATGATAATCCCATAATAAGGGGACACGATCTCTGCTTTGACAAGACATGCCAATAAAACCGCATCTTAAAACATGGAGTGGGAGGCTGAAAAATGGCTTGAAATAATGACCGGGCTACGACATGATGTCACGCTACAAAAGTTGTCAGTGGATTGGACTCATAAAATATTATACTCTCTACGGATATATGTGGTGTTTGTTTTACAGAACCAGACACGTTCTCTATGTTCGAGAGCTGTTTTGGAGTATTCGGAGGAGGAACCCGCCTTGCAATGCCGAAGACAATCTGCATGCTAGACACCTCGTCATTGAAGCCTGGTTTAGGGGCTACTGAGGGAGTCCTGGATTACGGGGTCCTCGGGCATCTGACATGTTGGACATGGGCCGGACTAATGGGCTATGAAGATACAAGACAGAAGACTCTCTCCCGTGTCCGGATGGGACTCTCCTTGGCATGGATGGCAAGCCTGGCATTCGGATATGAAGATTCCTTTCTCTGTAACCAACTTTGTACAACCCTAGTCCCCTCTGGTGTCTATATAAACCGGAGAGTTTAGTCCGTAGAGGAATCATAATCATACAGGCTAGACTTCTAGGGTTTTAGCCATTACGATCTTGTGGTAGATCAACTCTTGTAACCCCCATACTCATCAATATCAATCAAGCAGGACGTAGGGTATTACCTCCATTGAGAGGGCACAAACCTGGGTAAAACTTCGTGTCCCATGTCTCGTGTTACCATCAACCTTAGACGCACAGTTCGGGACCCCCTACCCGAGATCAGCCGGTTTTCATACCGACAAGGGGGGCATCGCCCCCTTCCTCTAGTCCAATTCGTACTCAAGGGGAGAACGCAGACAGCCCCTCCTGGCCCTTCCTCTCTTCCCACTAAGGCCCATCGAGGCCCATTAGTTCCCCCGGGAAGTTCCGATAACCCTCACGCACTCGATAATTATCCGGTACCTCTCGGAACTCATCTGGTGTCTGAATAACATCGTCCAATATATCAATATTTATGTCTCGACCATTTCAAGACTCCTCGTCATGTTCGTGATCTCGTCCGGGACTCCAAACAAACTTCGGTCATCAAATCACATAACTCATAATACAAATCATCATCGAACGTTAAGCGTGCGGACCCTATGGGTTCAAGAAGTATGTAGACATGACCGAGACACATCTCCGGTTAATAACCAATAGAGGAACCTGGATGATCATATTGGCTCCTACATATTCTAGAATATCTTTATCGATCAAACCACATAACGACATACATTGTTCCCTTTTTCATTGGTATGTTACTTGCCCGAGATTCGATCGTCGGTATCATCATACCTAGTTCAATCTCATCACCAACAAGTCTCTTTACTCGTTCTGTAATGCATCATCCCATGACTGACTCATTAGTCACATTGCTTGCAAGGCTCATAGTGATGTGCATTACCGAGAGGGCCCAGAGATACCTCTCTGATATACGGAGTGACAAATCCTAATCTTGATCTATGCCAACCCAACAAACACCTTCGGAGACATCTATAGAGCATCTTTATAATCACCCAGTTATGTTGTGACGTTTGATAGCACACAAGGTTTTCCTCCGGTATTCGGGAGTTGCATAATCTCATAGTTAGAGGAACATGTATAAGTCATGATGAAAGCAATAGCAATAAAACTCAATGATCATAATGCTAAGCTAACGGATGGGTCGTGTCCATCACATCATTCTCATAATGATGTGATCTCGTTCATCAAATGACAACACATGTCTATGGTCAAGAAACTTAACCATCTTTGATTTATGAGCTAGTCAAGTAGAGGCATACTAGGGACATTTTGTTTTGTCTATGTATTCACACATGTACTAAGTTTCCAGTTAATACAATTCTAGCATGAATAATAAAAATTTATCATGATATAAGGAAATATAAATAACAACTTTATTATTGCCTCTAGAGCATATTTCCTTCAGTTTCCCACTTGCACTAGAGTCAATAATCTAGTTCACATCGCCATGTGATTTAACACCAATAGTTCACATCACCATGTGATTAGTTCACATCGCCATGTGACTAATACCCAAAGGGTTTTACTAGAGTCAATAATCTAGTTCACATCATTATGTGATTAACACCCAAAGAGTACTAAGGTGTGATCATGTTTTGCTTGTGAGAGAAGCTTAGTCAATGGGTCTGTCACATTCAGAGCCATATGTATTTTGCGAATTTTCTATGTCTACAATGCTCTGCATAGAGCTACTCTAGATAATTGCTCCCACTTTGACTCAGAGTCATCCGGATCGGTGTAAAAGCTTGCATCGGCGTAACTCTTTACGACGAACTCTTTATCACCTCCATAACCGAGAAATATCTCCTTAGTCTTCTAAGGATAATTTTGACCGCTGTCAAGTGATCCACTCCTGGATCAATATCGTACCCCCTTGCAAAACTCATGGCAAGATACACAATAGGTTTGGTACACAACATAGCATACTTTATAGAACCTATGGCTGAGGCATAGGGAATGGCTTTCATTCTCTTTCTATTTTCTGTCGTGGTCGTGTTTTGAGTCCTACTCAACTTTACACCTTGCAATACAGGCAAGAACTCCTTCTTTGACTGTTCCATTTTGAACTACTTCAAAAATCTTGTCAAGGTATGTACTCATTGAAAAATCTTATCAAGCGTCTTGATTTATCGCTATAGATCTTGATGCCCAATATGTAAGAAGCTTCACCGAGGTCTTTCTATGAAAAACTCCTTTCAAATACTCTTTGATTGTGACACCCCAAAAATTTTGACCTTGTTTTAAATTAATTAAAATTTTGCGAGGAAATAAAAATTTTATTTTCTGGATTTCCTTTTGATTTCAGAACCATTCTTTTCTTGGTTAAAATGGAGTTTTTACCCCAGGTGAAAATTTTCCAAATGTTTTGTTGGACTTGTATACCCTCTCAAGAAAACTTTTCTTTTTATCAGAGGAATTAATTATATAATTATTTTCCTGATCTTTCTTTCTTTAAAAATGGTCTCCCATGGTTTTAGGGTACCATTTGAGCTACAACCCTTTGATAAATTTATTTAAAATTCCAACCAAATTTGGGGATGTCATGTGATGTTTTTAAATCACTTTTATGTAAAAACATCTTTTACTCATTGGATATTTTGAGCTTTACACCAAATTTTCAAATCTGGTCGAGTGGGCAATTTTGCACTACAACCTATTTAATATTTATTTAAAGCTTCCACCAAAATTATGGGATATCAGTGGCAGTATATAATTCAACTTTATGCAAAAATACACTGATGTTCTTTGAAAATTTTGAGTAAATCAACCCCATCTTCATTCTGGTCCAGCTTGGTGATTTGTACTGCAACCATATTTTTACTTACTCTTTTACCCATGATTCGTTTTCCTGCTTTTAGACCACCCTACAAAACCCTTAAGTCCAGGAGAGTGGACCCATTGGAGGATTTTAAGTGCATGCGAAAATACCCTTATCTTTATGTCCAGATTTGGCTTTCTCAAAAACTTGCACTATCGAGTTTTGATTTTTCCCAAACCAACCATGCCATGTCTTCTAGTACCTAAAAGACTCTGATCTGGAAACTTTGGTCACTTGCAAAACCTTCTGGATGCCCCTAGCATTTCGTCGAACAGTTGGAGTGCATGAAATCTTTTGGCATAGATTTTAGTTAGCATTATAGAGTTGCTTTACTTGCCTAGCCAGCTTGTCCACTAGAGGTTTAGTAACCACCCTAACTAGTCTGGTAACTTGCAGTATCATCCAAGCCCTCTGGGG
This sequence comes from Triticum dicoccoides, assembly GCF_002162155.2. Lineage (NCBI taxonomy): Eukaryota > Viridiplantae > Streptophyta > Magnoliopsida > Poales > Poaceae > Triticum > Triticum dicoccoides. Next base: position 220,372,420 of record NC_041392.1, on the reverse strand, counting down.
TGCCATGGCATTTCGCCAGCAGTTGGTGGGCGTGCACTGGGCGCGCCCAGAGCGCGCCAACTGCAGCCACGCACCCGAGCCGCCGCGTCGCGCTTACTCTGTGCCTCCTGACCCTCTGCCGCTCACAGCGTAGGGCCAAGCCTCGACCTGTACCCCCTCACGAGCACCACAGCCCCTCGCCACGTCTCCGTCAAGCCAGAAGCTAGCCGCCATCGCCGCCTGCTGTGGTCGGTGTCGTACGGGCCACCTGGCGCGTCCCCGAGTACCCCAGCCCGCCGTGCTCATCCACAACCCTGTCGCCTACCTCTGCAAGCCCTACCAGCCAGCCCCCACCTCCCCTGCTCTGCAATAGTGCCGCCCCGTCATGCTTATCCTCGGGCAACCGACGAACCGACCTCTGGCGCCTATAAAACGAACCCCCCCTCACTCTATCAGCCACAGGTAGCACCATATATTTCCCTTACACCAATCCCGCGCATCAAATTGACCCGCAGAGGCCATCTCCTTCACCTCCAGCCGAGACGCTCACCGTCGCCCTTCTGTTCATCCCGACACCACCAGAGCCCCTCCCTCTGCCCTATCACCACCATTAGCTCCATCATGACCCCGAGGACCCTTTCCAGCATCCAATTTTTCCCGGGAGTCAAGGTGTGCAAAGCTCCACTCCCTCCCGAAGCTTCCACTCTGCCATGGAGGAAGGTGCTCTCACCCTCAAGCTTCCCCGCACCCCTAACCGCTGCAGGTGGATGCGGTGCCTCCTCCTGATCACCCCCATATCACGAGCGCGTCGAATGGTGGCTTGTGTCGCCGGGGATCGCCGTTGGAAACGGCCCCTGTCTCTATCGAGGCGCGCACGGGGGGGGAGATGAACCCGACAGGTGGGGACCACCTGTCGGTGAGCCAACCCAAGCCACTAGTGGCACAACCTGTCCGATGTGTTTTCCTCTGGTGGAAGCGTATTTCAGGTAAGTACGCGACCACTCACAGAAGACGTATTCCAGGCGAACCGTTTTCCTTTTTCTGTTTTATTTAAAAAACATAACTTTGACTAAACTTTGACTAGGCTTATCTTTTTAAATATAAGTCCAAATGACTTGATTCTTTTTCTGTTGTTCCTCAAATTTGGTCTAGTTTATTTTCATATTTATTTCAAAATTTTCCAAACAACCTTTTTGTACTGTTTTTAAAGTATGTGTTAATTTAAATTTATTTAAAATAGGAATTTGGGGAGGGAGAAGAAAACTTTCAAAAGTTTTGGAGAGCACCTCACCTCTCCACACCTTGAAGGTAAGCATTTTTTGAACCCTCGCATAATATTATTGTGTGTTGTTTGATACGATCGCAACACCACCTCGACACGAAGTTTCCGTTATTTCATGTGATGATATGATTATACTTATAAGTGCATATTGTTGAATTCTGTGTTGTTGGCATTCGATATATTGTGATAGTAGACAGCCTCGTATACCTTTCTTGCCTACCGGGAGGAAGTCGGGAGAGCCTCTGTCTTGGGTAGACACCAGCTCGTCTCCGGTCTTCGTTGAGACGGTTGTGTCCGTTACGGCAAAGTGAGGCATGACGAGTGGTGACTTTGTCTGTTGGTTGAAACATATTTGTTGTGCTAACCATGCAGGAAATACTTAAACCTCCTGACTCGAACATAGATCGAGTCTTGTTCCGGTAACCCACATACTTGTTTCGTACTACCACTTGTCCCTGCCACAGGTAGGGTATGGTTCAGTAAGTTGTCAACCCCTTTCCTAGCACACACCCTACAGAGAGGCCATGGTGGAAGATACTGGAGGCCTCCGGTAGGCATGCCACCTGGTCCGGGGGCATGGGTGTTTTCGGTTGTAGCCGAAGGGGGTAGCTCCCCCAGTTTGCGCGTGGTATAAATTTTGTGATCCCATGCTAAGTCGAGGTTGTAGCCTCCCCACTTAGAGTTTTGCTTAACGGGTGTCAAGGGTGATTCCAGACACCGGTGAGTTTGGCTGGTGTGTGCGGTTAGGTGGGTTTTCAATTAAAAGACCGTAGACGGAATCAGACCCGATGGACTAAAGGAATCCGTTACTCGTGGGTAAAGAGTACACCCTCTGTAGAGATTATACCTATTCGAATAGCCGTGTCCATGGTTAAGGACTACAGTCTGGGATGGGCCAAGTGTCGGTCTTAGTGTCGGTCTTCAGAGGAGAAACTACTAAACCAGAACATTGATTATGACCTGTGACATATGATGATTATGATTATTATTGTGGACTAATCATTTGTATTATTTGAAATTAATGAGTATCCTTGGGACGGTTCTACCTCCTAGATATTCACTGTGATTATTTTTATATATAAGCCCTTTATGCGGTGTCGCTGAGACGCCCGACTGTGGCATGCTTGTTATTTTCATTTACTTATAAAGCCCTTTATGTGGTGTCGCTCAGACACCCGACTGTGACATGCTCGTTATTTCAATTATTTATAAACACTTTAGGTGGTGTCGCTCAGACGCCCAACTGTGGCATGCTTGTTATTTAAATTATTTATAAGCCCTTTATGTGGTGTCGCTCAGACGCCCGACTGAGGCAGGCTTTATATTATTATCCTTTCAAAGCGTCGCTTCAGACACCCGATCGGTGCACTCTATTTTTACTCCCTGATTGCATATTCATATTTGACATGATTGACCTGCTTGGATGCATCAGGAGTTTCATTTATGACTGACGTAGTGATCATGGCATGTTTTAGAGCATGATTATCTTTTGATTTATTATACCAGTGTTCATGATGTTTGCGAGTACATTCAAAGTACTCACTGGCTTGTCCCTGGCTATTGTCTTGGCCAGATTTCTTGCGTGGAAAGGAGCGTTGCGATGACAGCCCCGGAACCTACGCAATGGAGATAGCAGCCTCGCGAAGATAGGAGTTATGCTGGTCAGCTGTTCCTGTGGGAAATGGAGTCCCATAGACACTGATGCCCCGCAAACCGCTTCCGCCATCAACCAATAGAAACCATTCGTTGTACTCATAGGCCAGAATGGTCTTGTACTACATATCTTGTATTTTGCTTGGAGTTTCTGTAACAAGTTGGTGCCTCATCAGCTAACAGTAATCCTGGGGCTGGTGAGCACAAGGGCTGCTTTTGGGAAATTAATACCCTGAAAATCCGGTCCTCACAAACTTGGTATCAGAGCCAGGTTAACCATTGGCTAATCCTATCTTAGCCAGGTCAAAAAACCTAGGTAAACCAACCCACCAGACCTGAACCAACCCCGACGACACCCATAGTAACACGTCACTATTGTGAGAGGTGTGTATCTGTGGCTTGGACCCCGACCCCCATGAGAGCAGAACCGACAAACTAGTGCCTCTCACCGTGGTAAATAACCTAGCCTAGATGCTATATAAAAGGCCACCTCGTGACCTTGCCAAGTACCCCTCACCCTGTGCACAACTCTCACAGCTATTCCTTTGACATGCCGAGCCCTAGTATTTATCTGAGAACTCCAGATGCAACCCCGGGTAGTTTTGTTAAATTATTGTGGGACTTTACCTGCAGTACCATGAGTGCTACCCGTCCACCCCAGTACTGGCCAACCTTGCCCAGTATGTCATCGCTCAAGAGCGTCTGACCCAGCGGGTAATGGGTTATCTCCAGAGCCTCGCTGATTTAAATCCTCAGATCGCCATCGGTAGACCATTGAGATCCGACCAGGAGAGAAGCATTCATCGACTAGTCAATCCACTTTCCCCGATGGAAGAAGAGTGTGCCCCAGCACCAGAGACTTTTTCTCGGGACCCTGTCCATTTACCGTTTTCATTGTAAACGTCATAGCTATGTTTATTTATGTGTTGCAACTTATGCGATGTACCCAAGTTCGTGCTATGAGTAAGTTGTTTGGTTTCAGCTGATAGGAGCAATATTTTTCAAAACGACCTTTAGCAAATCTCGAGGATGAGATTTTTGTTAAGGGGGGTAGTGTTGTGACACCCCAAAAATTTTGACCTTGTTTTAAATTAATTAAAATTTTGCCAGGAAATAAAAATTTTATTTTCTGGATTTCCTTTTGATTTTAGAACCATTCTTTTCTTGGTTAGTATGGACTTTTTACCCCAAGTGAAAACTTTCCAAATGTTTTGTGGGACTTGTATACCCTCTAAAGAAAACTTTTCTTTTTATCAGAGGAATTAATTATATAATTATTTTCCTGATCTTTATTTCTTTAAAAATGGTCTCACATGGTTTTAGGGTACCATTTGAGCTACAACCCTTTAATAAATTTATTTAAAATTCGAACCAAAATTTGGGGATGTCATGTGATGTTTTTAAATCACTTTTATGTAAAAACATCTTTTATTCATTGGATATTTTGAGCTCTACACCAAATTTTCAAATCTGGTCCAGTGGGCAATTTTGCACTACAACCTATTTAATATTTATTTAAAGCTTCCACAAAATTATGGGATATCAGTGGCAGTATATAATTCAACTTTATTCAAAAATCCACTGATGTTCTTTGAAAAATTTGATTAAATCAACCCCATCTTCATTCTGGTCCAGCTTGGTGATTTGTACTGCAACCATATTTTTACTTACTCTTTTACCCATGATTCTTTTTCCTGCTTTTAGACCACCCTACAAAACCCTTAAGTCCAGGAGAGTGGACCCATTGGAAGATTTTAAGTGCATGCAAAAATACCCTTATCCTTCTGTCCAGATTTGGCTTTCTCAAAAACTTGCACTATCAAGTTTTGATTTTTCCCAAACCAACCATGCCATGTCTTCTAGTACCTAAAGAGACTCTGATCTGCAAACTTTGGTCACTTGCAAAACCTTCTGGATGCCCCTAGCATTTTGTCGAACAGTTGGAGTGCATGAACTCTTTTGGCATAGATTTTAGTTAGCATTATAGAGTTGCTTTACTTGCCTAGCCAGCTTGTCCACTAGAGGTTTAGTAACCACCCTAACTAGTCTGGTAACTTGCAGTATCATCCAAGCCCTCTGGGGTGCCATGGCATTTCGCCGAGCTGTTGGTGGGCGTGCACTGGGCGCGCCCAGAGCACGCCAACTGCAGCCACGCACCCGAGCCGATGCGTCGCGCTTACTCCGTGCCTCCTGACCCTCTGCCGCTCGCAGCGTAGGGCCAAGCCTCGACCTGTACCCCCTCATGAGCACCACAGCCCCTCGCCACGTCTCCGGCAAGCCAGAAGCTAGCCGCCATCACCGCCTGCAGTGGTCGGTGCCGTACGGGCCACCTGGCACGTCCCTGAGTACCCCCGCCCGCCGTGCTCATCCACAACCTCGTCGCCTACCTCTGCAAGCCCTGCCAGCCAGCCCCCACCTCCCCTGCTCTGCAATAGTGCCGCCGTCGGCGCGCTTATCCTCGGCAACCGACAAACTGACCTCTGGCGCCTATAAAATGAACCCCCCCCTCGCTCTATCAGCCACAGGTAGCACTGTATATTTCCCTTAGACCAATCATGCGCATCAAATTGACCCGCAGAGGCCATCTCCCTCACCTCCGGCCGAGACGCTCACCGCCGCCCTTCTGTTCATCCCGACACCACCAGAGCCCCTCCCTCTGCCCGATCACCACCGTTAGCTCCATCATGACCCCAAGGACCCTTTCCAGCATCCAATTTTGCCCGGGATTCGAGGTGTGCAAAGCTCCACTCCCTCCCGAAGCTTCCACTCCGCCATGGAGGAAGGTGCTCTCACCCTCAAGCTTCCCCGCGCCCCTAACCACTTCAGGTGGATGTGGTGCCTCCTCCCGATCACCCCCATATCGCGAGCGCGTCGAATGGTGGCTTGTGTCACCGGGGATCGCCGTTGGAAATGGCCCCTGTCTCTGTCGAGGCGCGCACGGGGGGAGAAGATGAACCCGACAGGTGGGGACCACCTGTCGGTGAGCCAACCCAAGCCACTAGTGGCACAACCCGTCCAATGTGTTTTCCTCTAGGGAAGCATATTTCGGGTAAGTACGCGACCACTCACAGAAGACATATTCCAGGCGAACCGTTTTCCTTTTTCTGTTTTATTTAAAAAACAAAACTTTGACTATACTTTGACTAGGCTTATCTTTTTAAATATAAGTCCAAATGACTTGATTCTTTTTCTCTTGTTCCTCAAATTTGGTCTAGTTTATTTTCATATTTATTTCAAAATTTTCCAAACAACCTTTTTGTACTGTTTTTAAAGTATGTGTTAATTTAAATTTATTTAAAATAGGAATTTGGAGAGGGAGAAGAAAACTTTCAAAAGTTTTGGAGAGCACCTCACCTCTCCACACCTTGAAGGCAAGCATTTTTTGAACCTTGGCATAATATTATTGTGTGTTGTTTGATACGATCGCAACACCACCTCGACACGAAGTTTCCATTATTTCATGTGATGATATGATTATACTCATAAGTGCATATTGCTGAATTCTGTGTTGTTGGCATTCGATATATTGTGATAGTAGACACCCTCGTATACCTTTCTTGCCTACCGGGAGGAAGTCGGGAGAGCCTCTGTCTTGGGTAGACACCAGCTCGTCTCCGGTCTTTGTTGAGACGGTTGTGTCCGTTACGGCAAAGTGAGGCATGACGAGTGGTGACTTTGTCTGTTGGTTGAAACATATTTGTTGTGCTAACCATGCAGGAAATACTTAAACCTCCTGACTCGAACATAGATCGAGTCTTGTTCCGGTAACCCACATACTTGTTTCGTACTACCACTTGTCCCTGCCACAGGTAGGGTATGGTTCAGTAAGTTGTCAACCCCTTTCCTAGCACACACCCTACAGAGAGGCCATGGTGGAAGATACTGGAGGCCTCCGGTAGGCATGCCACCTGGTCCGGGGGCATGGGTGTTTTCGGTTGTAGCCGAAGGGGGTAGCTCCCCCAGTTTGCGCGTGGTATAAATTTTGTGATCCCATGCTAAGTCGAGGTTGTAGCCTCCCCACTTAGAGTTTTGCTTAACGGGTGTCAAGGGTGATTCCAGACACCGGTGAGTTTGGCTGGTGTGTGCGGTTAGGTGGGTTTTCAATTAAAAGACCGTAGACGGAATTAGTCCCGATGGACTAAAGGAATCTGTTACTCGTGGGTAAAGAGTACACCCTCTGCAGAGATTATACCTATTCGAATAGCCGTGTCCATGGTTAAGGACTACAGTCTGGGATGGGCCAAGTGTCGGTCTTAGTGTCGGTCTTCGGAGGAGAAACTACTAAACCAGAACATTGATTATGACCTGTGACATATGATGATTATGATTATTATTGTGGACTAATCATTTGTATTATTTGAAATTAATGAGTATCCCTGGGACGGTTCTACCTCCTAGATATTCACTGTGATTACTTTTATATATAATCCCTTTATGCGGTGTCACTGAGACGCCCGACTGTGGCATGCTTGTTATTTTCATTTACTTATAAAGCCCTTTATGTGGTGTCGCTCAAACACCCGACTGTGGCATGCTTGTTATTTCAATTATTTATAAGCCCTTTATGTGGTGTCGCTCAGACGCCCGACTATGGCATGCTTGTTATTTCAATTATTTATAAGCCCTTTATGTGGTGTCGCTCAGACGCCCGACTGAGACAGGCTTTATATTATTATCCTTTTGGAGCGTAGCTTCAGAAACCCGATCGGTGCACTCTATTTTTACTCCCTGATTGCATATTCATATTTGACATGATTGACCTACTTGCATGCATCATGAGTTTCATTTATGACTGACGTAGTGATCATGGCATGTTTCAGAACATGATTATCTTTTGATTTATTATACCAGTGTTGATGATGTTTGCAAGTACATTCAAAGTACTCACTGGCTTGTCCCTGGCTATTGTCTTGGCCAGATTTCTTGCGTGGAAAGGAGCGTTGCGATGACAGCCCCGGAACCTACGCAATGGAGATAGCAGCCTCGCGAAGATAGGAGTTATCCTGGTCAGTTGTTCCTGTGGGAAATGGAGTCCCATAGACACGGATGACCCGCAAACTGCTTCCGCCATCAACCACTAGAAACCATTCGTTGTACTCATAGGCCAGAATGGTCTTGTACTACATATCTTGTATTTTTCTTGGAGTTTCTGTAACAAGTTGGTGCCTCATCAGCTAACAGTAATCCTGGGGCTGGTGAGCACAAGGGCCGCTTTTGGGAAATTAATACCCCGAAAATCCGGTCCTCACATTTATGCTTTCTAGAAAATTCTACATCATTTCCGATCAACAATATGTCATTCACATATACTTATCAGAAAGGCTGTAGTGCTCCCACTCACTTTCTTGTAAATACAAGCTTCATCGCAAGCCTGTATAAAACTATATGCTTTGATCAACTTATCAAAGCGTATATTCCAACTCCGACATGCTTGCACTAGTCCATAGATGGATCGCTGGAGCTTGCACATTTTGTTGGCACCTTTAGGATAGAAAAAACCTCCTGGTTGAATCATATACAACTCTTCTTTAATAAATCCATGAAGGATTGCAGTTTTGATATCCATTTGTAAGATTTCATAAAATGTGGCAATTGCTAACATGATTCGGACAGACTTTAAGCATCGATACGAGTGAGAAAATATCATCATAGTCAACATTTTGAATTTGTCAAAAACCCTTTTCGACAAGTCAAGCTTTGTAGATAGTAACACTACTATCAGCGCCCGTCTTCCTCTTGAAGATCCATTTATTCTCAATGGCTTGCCGATCATCGGGCAAGTCCACCAAACTCTGCACTTTGTCCTCATACATGGATTCTATCTCACATTTCATGGCCTCAAGCCATCTATCGGAATCTGGGCTCATCATGGCTTCCTCATAGTTTGTAGGTCCATCATGGTCTAGAAACATGACTTCCAGAACAGGATTACCGTACCACTCTGGTGTGGATCGTAATCTAGTTGACCTACGAGGTTCGCTAGTAACTTGATCTGAAGTTTCATGATCATCATCATTAACTTCCTCACTAATTGGTGTAGGCATCACTGCAACTGATTTCAGTGATGAAATACTTTCCAGTTCAAGAGAAGGTACAATTACCTCATCAAATTCTACTTTCCTACCACTCACTTCTTTCGAGAGAAACTCCTTCTCTAGAAAGGATCCACTCTTAGCAACAAAGATCTTGCCTTCGGAACTGTGATAGAAGGTGTACCCAACAGTTTCTTTTGGGTATCCTATGAAGATGCATTTCTCCTATTTGGGTTTGAGCTTATCAGGATGAAACTTCTTCACATAAGTATCGCAACCCCAAACTTTAAGAAACGACAGCTTAGGTTTCTTGCTAAACCACAGTTCATACGGTGTCGTCTCAATGGATTTTTAGACGGTGCTCTATTTAATGTGAATGCAGCTGTCTCTAATGCATAACCCCAAAACGATAGTGGTAAATCGGTAAGAGACACCATAGATCGCACCATATCTAATAAAGTACGGTTACGACGTACGGACACACCATTACATTGTGGTGTTCCACGTGGCGTGAGTTGCGAAACTATTCACATTGTTTCAAGTGAAGGACAAACTCGTAACTCAAATATTCGTCTCCACGATCGGATCGTAGAAACTTTATTTTCTTGTTATGATGATTCTCAACTTCACTCTGAAATTCTTTGAACTTTTCAAATGTTTCAGATTTGTGTTTCAGTAAGTAGATATACCCATGTCTTCTCAAATCATCTGTGAATGTCAGAAAATAACGATACCCGCCGCGAGCCTCAATACTCATTGGACCGCATACATCAGTATGTATTATTTCCAATAAGTCTGTTGCTCGCTCATTGTTCCGGAGAACAGAGTCTTAGTCATCTTGCCCATGAGGCATGGTTTGCAGGCATCAAGTGATAATGAAATCCCATCAGCATGGAGTTTCTTCATGCGCTTTACACCAATATGACCTAAATGGCAGTGCCACAAATAAGTTGCACTATCATTATTAAACTTGTATCTTTTGGCTTCACTACTATGAATATGTGTATCACTACTATCAAGATTCAATAAAATTTCACCTTGGGTGTATGACCACAAAAGGTTTTATTCATGTAAACAGAATAACAATTATTCTTTGACTTAAATGAATAACCGTATTGCAATAAACATGATCCAATCATATTATGCTCAATGCAAACACTAGATAACATTTATTTTAGCTTCAACACTAATCCCGAAGGTAAATGGAGTGTGCGATGGTGATCTTATCAACCTTTGGAATCATTTCCAACACACATCGTCACCTCTCCCTCAACTAGTCTTTGTTCATTTTGTAACTCCTGTTTTGAGTTACTAATCATAGCAACTGAACCAGTATCAAATACCCAGGGGTTACTATGAACACTAGTAAAGTACACATCAATAACATGTATATCATATATACTTTTGTTCACTTTGCCATCCTGCTTATCCGCCAAGTACTTGGGGCAGTTCCGCTTCCAGTGATCAGTCCCTTTGCAGTAGAAGCACTCAGTCTCAGGCTTAGGTCCAGACTTGGGCTTCTTCACTTGAGTAGCCACTTGCTTGCTGTTCTTCTTGAAGTTCCCCTTCTTCCCTTTGCCCTTCTTCTTGAAACTAGTGGTCTCATCAACATTTGATACTTTTATTGATTTCTACCTTCATCGATTTCAGTATCACGAAGAGCTCAGGAATCGTTTTCGTCATTCCTTGCATATTATAGTTCATCACGAAGTTCCAGTAACTTGGTGATAGTGTCTAGAGAACTCTGCCAATCATTATCTTATCTAGAAGATTAACTCCCACTTGATTCAAGTGATTGTAGTACTCAGACATTCTGAGCACATGCTCACTGGTTGAGCTATTCTCCTCCATCTTGTAGGCAAAGTACTTGTCAGAGGTCACATACCTCTCGACTCGGGCATGAGTCTGAAATACCAATTTCAGCTCTTGGAACATCTTATATGCTTAGTGGAGTTCAAAACGTTTTTAAGTCCTGGTTCTAAGCCGTAAAGCATGGTGCACTAAACTATCAAGTAGTCATCATACCAAGCTTGCCAAACGTTCATAACATCTGCATCTGCTCCTACAATAGGTCCGTCACCTAGCGGTGCATCAAGGACATAATTCTTCTGTGCAGCAATGAGGATAACCCTCAGATCAGGGACCCAGTCCGCATCATTGCTACTATCATCTTTCTACTTTATTTTTCTCTAGGAACATATCAAAATAAAATAGGGGAGCTATACGCGAGCTATTGATCTACAACATAGATATGCAAAAACTATCAGGACTAAGTTCATGATAAATTAAAGTTCAATAAATCATATTACTTAAGAACTCCCACTTAGATAGACATCCCTCTAGTTATCTAAATGATCACATGATCCATATCAACTAAACCATGTCCAATCATCACGTGAGATGGAGTAGTTTTCAATGGTGAACATCACTATGTTGATCATATCTACTATATGATTCATGCTCGACCTTTCGGTCTCATTGTTCCGAGGCCATATCTGCATATGCTAGTCTTGTCAAGTTTAACCCGAGTATTCTGCGTGTGCAAAACTGGCTTGCACCCATTGTATGTGAACGTAGAGCTTATCACACCCGATCATCACGTGGTGTCTCGGCACGACGAACTGTAGCAACGGTGCATACTCAGGGAGAACACTTATACCTTAAAATTTAGTGAGAGATCATCTTATAATGCTACCGCCGAACTAAGCAAAATAAGATGCATTAAGGATAAACATCACATGCAATCAAAATAAGTGATATGATATGGCCATAATCATCTTGTGCCTTTGATCTCCATCTCCAAAGCACCTTCATGATCACCATCGTCACCGGCTTGACACCTTGATCTCCATCGTAGCATCGTTGTCGTCTCACCAACTATTGATTCTACGACTATCCCTACCGCTTAGTGATAAAGTAAAGCAATTACATGGTGATTGCATTTCATACAATAAAACGACAACCATATGGCTCCTGCCAGTTGCCGATAACTTTTACAAAACATGATCATCTCATACAACAATTTATATCATCACGTCTTGACCATATCACATCACAACATGCCCTGCAAAAACAAGTTAGATGTCCTCTACTTTGTTGTTGCAAGTTTTACTTGGCTGCTACGGGCTTCTAGAAAGAACTGTTCTTACCTACGCATCAAAACCACAACAATTTTTCGTCAAGTCATCTTTGTGTTCTACTCGTGCATATAACATCTATGCATAGACCTGGCTCGGATGCCACTGTTGGGTAACGTAGTATTTCAAAAAAAATACCAACGATCACACACAATCTATCTAGGAGATGCATAGCAGCGAGTATGGAGAGTGTGTCCATGTACCCATTTAGACCGAAAGCGGAAGCGTTTAGTAACGCGGTTGATGTAGTCAAACGTCTTCACGATCCAACCGATCCACATACCGAACGTACGGCACCTCCGTGATCAGCACGCGTTCAGCTCGATGACGTCCCTCAAACTCTTGATCCAGTTGAGGCCGGGGGAGAGTTCTTTCAGCACGATGGCGTGGCGACGGTGATGATGAAGTTACCGGCATAGAGCTTCGCCTAAGCACTACAACGATATGACCGAGGTGTGTAACTGTGGAGGGGGGCACCGCACACGGTTAAGAGAAACTTGTATGTTCTAGGGTGCCCCCTGCCCCCGTATATAAAAGAGGGGAGGGGAGGCCGGACGGCCCTCCTAGGGCGCACCAGGAGAGGGCAATCCTACTAGGACTCCAAGTCCTAGTAGGTTTGCACCTAAGGAAGAGGGGGAAGAAGGAAGGAAGAGGGGGAAGGGAAGGAAAGGGTGCGCCGCCCCCTTCCCCTAGTCCAATTCGGACCCAAATGGGCGGGGCGCAGCCAGTCCCTCCTAGCCCTTCCTATCTTCCCACTAAGGCCCATCAAGGCCCATTAGTTCCCCCGGGGGGTTCCGGTAACCCTCCGGCACTCCGATAATGATCTGGTACCTCTCGGAACTCATCCGGTGTCCGAATAACATCGTCCAATATATCGATCTTTATGTCTCGACCATTTCAAGACTCCTTGTCATGTCCGTGATCTCATCCGGGACTCCGAAAAAACTTCGGTCATCAAATCACATAACTCATAATACAAATCGTCATCGAACATTAAGCGTGCGGACCCTACGGGTTCGAGAACTATGTAGACATGACTGAGACTCATCTCCAGTCAATAACCAATAGCAGAACCTGGATGCTCATATTTTTTCCTACATATTCTACGAAGATCTTTATCGGTCAAACCGCATAACAACATACGTTGTTCCCTTTGTCATCGGTATGCTACTTGCCCGAGATTCGATCGTCGGTATCTCAATACCTAGTTCAATATTGTTACTGGCAAGTCTCTTTACTCATTCCATAATGCATCATCCCACAACTAACTCATTAGTCACATTGCTTGCAAGGCTTATAGTGTTGTGCATTACCGAGAGGGCCCAGAGATACCTTTCCGATAATTGGAGTGACAAATCCTAATGTCGATCTATGCCAACTCAACAAACACCATCGGAGACACCTGTAGAGCATCTTTATAATCACCCAGTTACGTTGTGACATTTGATAACACACTAAGTGTTCCTCCGGTACTCGGGAGTTGCATAATCTCATAGTCATAGGAACATGTATAAGTCATGAAGAAAGCAATAGCAATAAACTAAATGATCATAGTGCTAAGCTAACGGATGGGTCTTATCCATCACATCATTCTCTAATGATTTGATCTCGTTCATCAAATGACAACACATGTATATGGCTAGGAAACTTAACCATCTTTGATTAACGAGCTAGTCAAGTAGAGGCATACTAGGGACACTCTGTTTGTCTATGTATTCACACATGTACTAAGTTTTTGGTTAATACAATTCTAGCATGAATAATAAACATTTATCATGATATAAAGAAATATAAATAACAACTTCATTATTGCCTCTAGGGCATATTTCCTTCAGTCTCCCACTTGCACTAGAGTCAATAATCTAGTTCACATCGTCATGTGATTTCACACCAATAGTTCACATCTTTATGTGATTAGTTCATATCTCCATGTGACTAATACCCAAAGGGTTTACTAGAGTCAATAATCTAGTTCACATCGCTATGTGATTAACACCCAAAGAGTGATCATGTTTTGTTTGTGAGAGAAGTTTAGTCAACGGGTCTACCACATTCAGAGTCGTATGTATTTTGCAAATTTTCTATGTCGACAATGCTCTGCACGGAGCTACTCTAGCTAATCGCTCCCACTTTCAATATGTATCTCGATTGAGACTTAGAGTTATCCAGATCGGTGTCAAAGCTTTCATCGACGTAAATCTTTACGATGAACTCTTTGTCACCTCCATAACCGAGAAATATTTCCTTATTACACTAAGGATAATTTTGAGCGCTGTTCAATGACCCACTCCTGGATCACTATTGTACCCTCTTGCCAAACTCATGGTGAGGTACACAATATGTCTGGTACACAACATAGCATACTTTATAGAACCTATGACTGAGGCATAGGGAATGACTTTTCATTCTCTTTGAATTTTTTGCAGTGGTCGGACATTGAGTCTGACTCAACTTCACACCTTGTAACACAGGCAAGAACCCTTTCTTTGCTTGATCCATTTTGAACTTTTTCCAAACATTATCAAGGTATGTGCTTTGTGAAAGTCCAATTAAGCATCTTGATCTATCTCTATAGATCTTGATGCCCAATATATAAGCAGCTTCACCGAGATCTCTCATTGAAAGATTCTTATTCAAGTATCCTTTTATGCTATCCAGAAATTATGTATCATTTCTGATCAACAATATGTCATCCACATATAATATCATAAATGCTACAGAGCTCCATCTCACTTTCTTGTAAATACAGGCTTCTCCAAAAGTATGTATAAAACCATATGCTTTGATCATACTATCAAAGCATATATTCCAACTCCGAGAGGCTTGCACCAGTCCATAAATGGATCGCTGGAGCTTGCACACTTTGTTAGCACCTTTAAGATTGACAAAACCTTCTGGTTGTAACATATACAACTCTTCTTTAATAAATCCATTAAGGAATGCAATTTTGACATCCATTTGTCAGATTTCATAAAATGTGGCAATTGCTAACATGATTCGAACAGACTTTAAGCATCGATACAAGTGAGAAAATCTCATTGTAGTCAACACATTGAACTTGTCGAAAACCCTTTTTGACAAGTCGAGCTTTGTAGATAGTAACACTACTATCAGCGTCCGTCTTCCTCTTGAAGATCCATTTATTCTCAATGGCTTGCTGGTCATCGGGAAAGTCCACCAAAGTCCACACTTTGTTCTCATACATGGATTCTATCTCAGATTTCATGGCCTCAAGCCATCTGTCGGAATCTGGGCTCATCATCGCTTCCTCATAGTTCGTAGGTTCATCATGGTCTAGTAACATGACTTCCAGAACAGGATTACCATACCACTCTGGTGCGGATCATACTCTGGTTAACCTACGAGGTTCGGTAGTAACTTGATCTGAAGTTTCATGATCATCAGCATTAACTTCCTCACTAATTGGTGTAGGCATCACTAGAACTGATTTCTATGATGAACCATTTTCCAATTCGAGAGAATGTACAATCACCTCATCAAGTTCTACTTTCCTCCCACTCACTTCTTTCGAGAGAAACTCCTTCTCTAGAAAGGATCCATTCTTAGCAACGAATATCTTGCCTTCGGATCTGTGATAGAAGGAGTACCTGATAACCCACAAGTATAGGGGATCATTGTAGCCTCTTTCAATAAGTAAGAGTGTCGAACCCAACGAGGAGCTAAAGGTAGAACAAATACTCCCTCAAGTTCTATCGACCACCGATACAACTCTACGCACGCTTAACGTTCGCTTTACCTAGAACAAGTATGAAACTAGAAGTGCTATGTAGGTGTAACGGGATAGGTTTGCAAGAATATAAAGAGCACGTAAATAAAAACTAGGGGCTGTTTTAGGTAAAGAAGCAATAAAGTTAGTATAGCGAGTGTGGAAAAGTGCTGGTAGGAGTTACGAAATTGTCCCTAAGCAATTGACTACTTTACTAGACCGATAGCAAGTTTTATGTGGGAGAGGCCACTGCTAGCATGTCATCCCTGACTTGGAATTCTATGCACTTATGATTAGAACTATTAGCAAGCATCCGCAACTACTAACGTTCATTAAGGTAAAACCCAACCATAGCATTAAGATATATTGGTCCCCCTTCAATCCCGTATGCATAAATTTCTATGCTAGGTTGAAGCTTCTGTCACTCTTGCCCTCCAATACATACTCCTATCAACATACAACTAACCCTATGGTGTGATCCATGCGTGCGCTCATATGATGGGCACCAAAGTACAGCAACATAACCACAAGCAAATTAAACCAATCATAGCAATTCACCAATTACCGATAGGACAACGAAAATCTACTCAGACATCATAGGATGGCAACACATCATTGGATAATAATATGAAGCATAAAGCAACATGTTCAAGTAGAGGGTACAGTGGGTTGTGAGAGAGTGGACCGCTGTAGATAGATGGGGGAAGGTGATGAAGATGTTGGTGAAGATGACGGAGGTGTTGGTGTAGATCGCCATCACACGATGATGGCCCCGGCGGCGTTCCGGCGCCATTGGGAGAGAGGGGGAGAGAGCCCCCCTTCTTCTTCTTCCTTGACCTTCTCCCTAGATGGGAGAAGGGTTTCCCCTCTGGTCCATGGCCTCCATGGCGGCGTAGGGGCGAGAGCCCCTCCGAGATTGGATCTGTCTCTTTGCCTCTCTCTGTTTCTGCGTTCCAGATTCTGGCCTTTCACCGTTTCTTATATTCCCTGAGATCCGTAACTCCAATTGGGCTGAAATTTTTACACAATTTGTATCCGTATATTGGCTTTCTTGCGGCGAAAGAAGGGCACCAACCGCCTTACAGGGTGGCCACGAGGGCCAGGGCCGCGCCCCCTGCCTCATGGCGCCGTCGGGCATCGTCTCGCATTGATTATTCTTCCCAAAAATCACATATATTCCAAAAAAAATCTCTGTAAGTTTTTATCCCGTTTGGACTCCGTTTGATATGGATTTTCTGCGAAACAAAAAACACGCGACAAACAAGAACTGGCACTAGGCACTGGATCAACATGTTAGTCCCATAAATAGTATAAAAAGTTGCCAAAAGTATATGAAAGTTGTATAATATTGGCATGGAACAATCAAAAAGTATACATATGACGAAGACGTATCAGTACCCAATAGTCTCCTTTGGATATCCTATGAAGACGCATTTCTCCAATTTGGGTTTGAGCTTATCAGATTGAAACTTTTTCACAAGCATCGCAACCCCAAACTTTAAGAAGCGACAGCTTAGGTTTCTTGCCAAACCACAGTTCATAAGATGTCGTCTCAACAGATTTAGATGGTGCCCTATTTAACGTGAATGCAGTTGTCTCTAATGCATAACCCCAAAACGATAGTGGTAAATCGGTAAGAGAAATCATAGATCACACTATATCCAATAAAGTACGGTTATGACATGCAGGCAAACCATTATGCTGTGGTGTTCCAGGTGGCGTGAGTTGTGGAACTATTGCACATTGTTTTAAATGAAGGCCAAACTCATAACTCAAATATTCACCTCCATGATCAGATCATAGAAACTTTATTTTCTTGTTACAATGATTTTCCACTTCACTCTGAAATTTTTTGAACTTTTCAAATGTTTCAGACTTATGGTTTATCAAGTAGATATACCCATATCTGCTCAAATCATCTGTGAAGGTTAGAAAATAATGATACCTGCCGCGAGCCTCAACACTCATCGGACCGCATACATCGGTATGTATTATTTCCAATAAGTCAGTGGCTCGCTCAATTGTTCCGGAGAACAGAGTCTTAGTCATCTTGCCCATGAGGCATGGTTCGCGAGCATCAAATGATTCATAATCAAGTGATTCCAAAAGTCCATCCGCATGGAGTTTCTTCATGCGCTTTACACCAATATGATCTAAACGGCAGTGCCACAAGTATGTTGCACTATCATTATCAACTTTGCATCTTTTGGCATCAATATGATGAATATGTGTATCACTATGATCGATATTCAATAAACCATTTATATTGAGTGTATGACCATAGAAGGTTTTATTCATGTAAATAGACCAACAATTATTCTTTGACTTACATGAATAACCGTATCGCAATAAACATGATCCAATCATATTCATGCTCAACGCAAACACCAAATAATATTTATTTAGGTCCAACACTAATCCCGAAGGTAGAGGGAGTGTGCGATGGTGATCTTATCAACCTTGGAATTACTTCCAACACACATCGTCACCTCGCCCTTAACTAGTCTCTGTTCATTTTGCAACTCCTGTTTTGAGTTACTAATCTTAGCAACTGAACCGGTATCAAATACCTTGGGGTTACTATGAACACTACACTGGTGCGCGTTGGTCCTAAACAAACGGTTTAAAACCCCTTCCGCGACGGCATTTGGAACCGTCGCCAAGTGAGTGTGGGCGATAGGGGGGTCCTTCCCACACGACCCAGAAACTGTCAGGGGTAGGGCCCCTACAGTACTCCTACTCGTTTCTACTCGCATTGCCATTGTAGTCGGTATTCTGTGGTGCTATGTTTACGATGCGCGGCCCATCACAAACGGTTCACTATTATAGAACGTGTATGATGCGCGGACCATCACAAACGGTTCACCGTTAAGAAGATTAGCTAATCGGCGTATGAGTGTCGGACAGGATTACGAAACGTCGTACCATCGTAACATCGTCGTACACGACAACTATCGCACACGATATTCTGTGGTGCAATGTTTACGATGCATACTTCATCAGAAACAGTTCATGGTTGCGAATCGTGTATGATAAGGCAACTAACACAAATGTTTAGTTTCCCCGCACCGTTTGTGATATTGTCTGACGTCGCACACGCTTTGCAAACGGCAACTGTGTGCATGCTTGCACACGTTTCCTCTCTGTGAACCGTCTCGGATTATGGTGCATATCGCAAACGTTTGTGTTTTACCAACTGTGTGTGTCGTAACAACCTGGAGAGCGTAATTTCACAATATTTAATTGCTTCTTTTCCAAATTGTACCAGATTTGGATTTGAATTTGAATGTATGCTACAGCTTTATTCATATCCATCAGGTTCAAACAACCAATGCATTATTCGATTCATATGTACATATGTTCAAGAATTACATAAGAACCAAATAAAGAATGATGAACCATAGTTGTATACTTCTACTATTAAAGACGGTAAAGAAAGAGGCGAAATATATTCTGGTTGCTGAACAAGGTGAAGCGGAATGCCCATATTGTGCCCTCCTCCATGCAGAAGGCACGCACGACTCTAGTCCAAGCCCTTGTGATGGCCGACCGCCCATCCTTCACGGTCTTCATGAAAACATCTAGATAATCATTGTGTTCTGGTAGAAATACTTTAACCTTTACATGCCCACCAATCATGTAGTTTGAGAGGTAATCTTGAGTAAACTGCTTTGCCAACCACTGCAAAGGAATAAGATTTCAGACATTGTCATCTAACACAACTCATTATGGGCAGTAAAAAGAAGGCTGCAGAGTTCTTACTTACCATCCTGCAGTTCGCTGTTGTCTTGGATAAAGTGTAAACAAATAGTTTAATTGCCATCTTTGGACCCATTTTACTAACAACCTTTATCAGCTTCCTCACTTGATGCTGGTTCATCGATATCTCATTGCCCCATACGCAGAAAGGGTCGAAACGCGGATCTTTACCAATGACATATGTACCTAAAAGCACCAAGTTAATATTAGAAGCTAAACAGCAATTGCACAATGATGTAGTACAACACTCTTTTATAATATGTCTATATACATCTGCATGTGGTAGTCCATTTGAAATCTCAAAAAGAACAAATATTTAGGAACGAAGGGAGTATCTTATAACATCCAATATACTCACATATTAGATAAATTAACATCTTATATTATGGGCCGGAAGGAGTTTAGTTTGTTCTTAAAAATTATCTGCTGCTGTATCCACGGGTTACAGTTAGTTTGAGCTAGTTCGGGCTAAAATAGCCCTAAAGTATATCTAAACATGAGCGCTAGTTTGAGCTAGTTGCATCTATCCAAAAAAACTAGTATCCAACCCAAGAGGTGCTAATTGGAGCTTGTTCTCCTAGTGCATTTATTGCCAATCTAACCCTTCCATCCAAACAACTCTTTGGATGGAGTTAGTCCAGGGTTAGTAATGAGCTAGAAACTAACTCTAACCTCTAGCTAAGTTGAGTATCCAAACAGGGCTGTGTTTTTGCTGTTGTTGTTGCTCTTATACGTATATCTAGACATCATTAGAACATTAATGTAACATTCTTCCTTGTTGCTATGTAGCCTAGGATTGCATATTTAGACATTAAGTATAGTTCATGTTGCTATGTAGCCTTAGATATATTACATATGGCCCTAGCTAACCTAAGGAAAAATGGGTTGCAGATATATTCAGTTAACAGTCCGATTCACCGATTAGTCCCTTATCAGTCGCCGGCCTATACGGTACCAGCTACGGATATCCTGAACAGTGAGCAGATATAAGCCATGGGATGAAACTAACCTCGATGGAAAATAGTAGTCGTTCCCAAAATTGTCCTGTGTAGGTACATCAAGAAGCATGTTAAGCACAACAGGCTAAACATCAACCAAAATAACACATGGTAGACAAAATAATCTCCAAAAGATAGCTTCAGTGTGTAGGTTTAAGCACGCTAGTAAAGCAAAACAACTGGAAAGGTGTGCTAACTGCAACATGCCTAACATTTAACTACAAGCAAACATGGCCATTCAAACTGGTATTGTGCCGGTATAAGTACACTGGTTATGGTTAAATAAAAATGGAAAGGCGTGTTAACTACAAGATGCAGCAACCAAATGTAGTCATTCATAGTGGTATAGTTGAAACCGGTACTGATGAAATTGAACTGCACAGTTCATACTTGGACATATAGAACATCATGTTGTGAATAACTGGAATAAACAAGGCATACTAAGAACAACCAAAGATAGCATTTGAAACTGAACATATGCTAACTACAAACAACTGAACAATCAAAAAACTTTAAAAGAGGCATATGCTAGCTATAACAGGCTTAACAGCAAGCAAATATATGCATTCCTATCGGTATGTTTAAAACTGGAATTGATGAAATGTACTGCACAGTAAATAATTGCACATATAGAGCATCACATTGTGAACAACTGAAATAAATAAATCATGGTTTTCCTCACTTTTCATAGATGGGCTCGTTCCCGTGGGAAGAGCACAGACCCTAGATGCGCTCCATGTTGTCGAAGATGGGCTCCTTCCCCTTAGAAGAGCACGGCTATAGGGTGCCCTCCCTAATGTTGCAGATGGGCGCTTTCCCCTTGGAAGAGTAGATGGGCTCTTTCCCCCTGTGGATCCCAAGCCAGCGTCGTAGAACATGTCCTTCAAAAATGACAAAAGGGGCTCGATGGCGATGTAGAATGGAAAATGGTTGACAGCGAGCCAGAGGAGATCAGCAGCGGGGCCATGGATGAGATCGACGGTGGTTGAACCCGAGGGGTTGGGGGTGGGCCACTTAACCTGTGACACAACCCGCCTCAGGGCGTCGCTGTCGATGACCTCGATGTCGTAGCCGGCAGACGAGACATGCCTGCATACTCTAGCCCGCTGCTTGAGTGCCTGCCGCCAGTACTGGTCGTCAGCTTCCTCGGCGACGTCGGGCGAAGAGACCGCTATACACCTCTTTTGGGCCAATTGCTCCTCGAGCTCCACGGAAAGCGTAGCCGGGTTTAGGCTGCGACGCTCTGGAATGGGGGATGGGGAGGGGGATTTGTGGGAAAGGGGGTGTTTGGCAGGCGTCATCTAAGAAACTCAGGGTGGCCTGGGTATGGAGATCGATGGGTAAGCTGCACGGGCAAACCGGCGGATGTTGACAATGGAGGCCTTGCGGCGGCGGGGGGACTTTGCTAGGGTTTCGAGCGAGGGATGGTGGGTGTGCATGCGCGCGCGCCCGAGGAGGTTTTGGGGTGTGTGTGTGTGTGGAGGGGGCTGATACGTCTCCAACGTATATATAATTTTTGATTGCTCCATGCTATATTATCTACTGTTTTGGACTATATTGGGCTTTATTTTCCACTTTTATATTATTTTGGGGACTAACCTATTAACCGGAGGCCCAGCCTAGAATTGCTGTTTTTTTTGCCTATTTCAGTGTTTCGAAGAAACGGAATATCAAACGGAGTCCAAACGGAATAAAATCTTCGGGAACGTGATTTTCTCACTGAACGTGATCCAGGAGACTTGGACCCTGCTCCAAGGAACAAAAGAGGCGGTCACGAGGGTGGGTACCCCCCCTAGGGGCACCCCCTGCCTCGTGGGCCCCTCGTTGCTCCTCCGGCGTACTTCTTCCTCCTATATATACACACGTACCCCCAAATGATCAGAACAGGAGCCAAAAACCTAATTCCACTGCCGCAACTTTCTGTATCCACGAGATCCCATCTTGGGGCCTGTTCTGGAGCTCCGCCGGAAGAGGGCCGTCATCATGGAGGGCTTCTACATCATCATAGCCTCTCCGATGAAGTGTGAGTAGTTTACCTCAGACCTTCGGGTCCATAGTTAGTAGCTAGATGGCTTCTTCTCTCTCTTTGAATCTCAATACAAAGTTCTCCCCCTCTCTTGTGGAGATCTATTCGATGTAATCTTCTTTTTGCGGTGTGTTTGTTGAGATTGATGAATTGTGGGTTTATGATCAAGTCTATCTATGAATAATATTTGAATCTTCTCTGAATTCTTTTATGTATGATTGGTTATCTTTGCAAGTCTCTTCGAATTATCCGTTTGGTTTGGCCAACTAGATTGGTAGTTCTTGTCATGGGAGAAGTGCTTAGCTTTGGGTTCGATCTTGCGGTGTCCTTACCCAGTGACAGAAGGGGCAGCAAGGCACGTATTGTATCGTTGCCATCGAGGATAACAAGATGGGGTTTATTTCATATTGCATGAATTTATCTCTCTACATCATGTCATCTTGCTTAAGGCGTTACTCTGTTTTTAACTTAATACTCTAGATGCATGCTAGATAGCGGTCGATGAGTGGAGTAATAGTTGTAGATGCAGAATCGTTTCGATCTACTTGTCACAGACGTGATGCCTATATACATGATCATGCCTAGATATTCTCATAACTATGCTCAATTCTGTCAATTGCTCAATAGTAATTTGTTCACCCACCGTAGAATACTTATGCTCTTGAGAGAAGCCACTAGTGAAACCTATGGCCCCCGGGTCTATTCTCATCATATCAATCTCCATCACTTTAATCTTGCTTTGCTTTTTATTTTGCTTTTACTTTTTACTTTGCATCTTTATACCGAAAATATTATATCTATCAGATCTCACTCTCGTAAGTGACCGTGAAGGGATTGACAGCCCCTAATCATGTTGGTTGCGAGTAGCTATCGCTTTGTGCAGGTACGAGGGACTTGAGCGTGGGCTCCTACTGGATTGATACCTTGGTTCTCAAAAACTGAGGGATATACTTACGCTACTCTGCTGCATCATCCCTTCCTCTTCGGGGAAAACCAATGCAAGCTCAATACGTAGCAAGAAGGATTTCTGGTGCCGTTGCCAGGGAGCCTACGCAAAAAGTCAACATACTAAGTACCCATCACAATCCCTATCTCTCGCATTACATTATTTGCCATGCGCCTCTCGTTTTCCTCTCCCCCCCCCAATTCACCCTTGCCATTTTATTTGCCCTCTCTCTCCCTATCCTCCCTCTCTATTTGCCTCTTTTGCTCGCTTGCTTTTTGTTTGCACGTGTGTTAGATTGCTTGTTTGTCGTGATGGCTCAACCGAGATTTGGTGATCTTCACCTAAAAAGGTTAGAGGAGATCGAAACCAACGTCAGGAAGTTTATGGTTTTGGAATTTGAGCATAATAATTTCTTTAGAAACAAGCTTAAGGAACAAAAAAGTTGTATGAGTTATATGAATAAAGAGACAGATGATATGTCTAAAGAATTTTATGGTATAAGATCCCAAATTGCTCGTCTAGAAAAGATGACTGCTGAATTTCGGATATGCAAGCCACCTTAGTTAATAAGATGGCTGCTAAACTGAATACCTGAAAATCAAGATGAAGATCTAAAAGTTATTGATGTGTCTCCTATTAAATCTTTATTTTGCAATATGAATCTTGATGAAACTGAATATGATCTTCCTTTACCTAGAAGGCATTCTAAAAATTCGGAGTATTTAGATCTTAATGATGAAATTGATGAAAGTGGGATTAAAAGAAATAAAAATCTAGATGTTGCTAAACTCACTATATTGGATTTCAAGGAATTTAATTATGAAAGTTGTTCTTTAATTGATTGTATTTCCTTGTTGCAATCCGTGCTAAATTCTCCACATGCTTATAGTCAAAATAAAGCCTTCACCGAACATATTGTTGATGCCTTGATGCAATCTTATGAAGAAAAACTTGAGTTGAAAGTTTCTATCCCTAGAAAACTCTATGATGAGTGGGAACCAACTATTAAAATTAAAATTAAAGATCATGAGTTTTATGCTTTGTGTGATTTGGGTGCTAGTGTCTCTACTATTCCCAAGACTTTGTGTGATTTACTATATTTCCGTAATTTTGATGATTGCTCTCTAAACTTGCATCTTGCAGATTCCACTATTAAGAAACCTATGGGAAGAATTAATTATGTTCTTATTGTTGCAAATAGGAATTATGTGCCAGTAGATTTCATTGTTCTTGATATAGATTGCAATCATTCTTGCCCTATTATTCTTGGTAGACCTTTCCTTAGAACGGTTGGTGCGATTATTGATATGAAGGAAGGGAATATTAGATTTCAATTTCCATTAAAAAAGGGAATGGAAAACTTTCCCAGAAAGAAAATAAAATTACCATATGAAACTATCATGAGAGCCACTTATGGATTGCCTACCAAAGACGGCAATACCTAGATCTATCCTCGCTTTTATGCCTAGCTAGGGGCGTTAAACGATAGCGCTTGTTGGGAGGCAACCCAATTTTATTTTTATTCCTCGATTTTTGATCCTGTTTAGTAATAAATAAATTATTTAGACTCTGTTTTCGTTGTGTTTTTTTGTGTTTAATTAGTGTTTGTGCCAAGTAGAACTGTTGGGAAGACTTGGGGAAAGTCTTATTGAACTTGCTGTAAAAAACAGAAACTTTAGCGCTCACGAAAACTGCTGTCATTTTTATTTTAAGAGCGATATTTAGTTAATTCTTTTTGAAGATGATTAATAGATAAATTCCTCACGTCAAGCAATTTATTTTAGAATTTTTGGGGTTCCAGATCTTGCGCTAGCTACAGATTACTACAGACTGTTCTGTTTTTGACAGATTCTGTTTTTCGTGTGTTGTTTGCTTATTTTGATGAATCTATGGATAGTAAAATAGTTTATAATCCATAGAGAAGTTGGAATACAGTAGGTTTAACACCAATATAAATAAAGAATGAGTTCATTACAGTACCTTGAAGTGGTCTTTTGTTTTGTTTCGCTAACGGAGCTCACGAGTTTTCTATTTTGAGTTTTGTGTTGTGAAGTTTTCAAGTTTTGGGTGAATTCTTTTGATGGATCATGGAAAAAGGAGTGGAAAGAGCCTAAGCTTGGGGATTCCCATGGCACCCTCAAGATAATCCAAGGACACCAAAAAGTCAAAGCTTGGGGATGCCCCCGGAAGGCATCCCCTCTTTCGTCCACTTCCATCGGTAATTTACTTGGAGCTATATTTTTATTCACCAACATGATATGTGTTTTGCTTGGAGCATCTTGTATTATTTGTGTCTTTGTGTCTTAGTATGCCACAATCATTCTTGCTGTACACACCTTTTGAGAGAGCCATACATGAATTAAAATTTGATAGAATACTCTATGTGCTTCACTTATATCTTTTGAGCATAGTAGTTTTGCTCTATGTGCTTCACTTATATCTTTTGAGCAAGATAATTTTGCTCTATGTGCTTCACTTCTATCTTTTGAGTGTTATAGTTTTGCTCTATGTGCTTCACTTAGATCTTTTAGAGCACGGTGGTGGATTTGTTTTAAAGAAACTATTGATCTCTCATGGTTCACTTAAATTATTTTGAGAGTCTCTTAATAGCATGGTAATTTGCTTAATAATAATATGCTTGGTATTCAAGAATTGTGAAACTTTCTTTTGAGTGTGTTGAATACTAATAAAAGATTGAAGCAAGATAATTGTTTTGAGATATGGAGGTGATAATATTAAAGTCATGCTAGTTGAGTAGTTGTGAATTTAAAGAATACTTGTGTTAAGGTTTGTGATTCCCGTAGCATGCACGTATGGTGAACCGTTATGTAACGAAGTCGGAGCATGATTTATTTATTGATTGTCTTCCTTATGAATGGCAGTCGGGGACGAGCAATAGTATTTTCCTACCAATCTATCCCCCTAGGAGCATGCGCGTAATACTTTGCTTTGATAACTTCTAGATTTTTGCAATAAGTATATGAGTTCTCTATGACTAATGTTGAGTCCATGGATTATACGCACTCTCACCCTTCCACCTTTGCAAGCCTCTCTAATACCGCGCACCTTTTGTCGGTATCATACACCTACCATATACCTTCCTCAAAACAGCCACTATACCTACCAATTATGCCATTTCCATAGCCATTCCGAGATATATTGCCATGCAACTTTCCACCATCTAGTTCATCATGACACATTCATCATTGTCATATTTCTTAGCATGATCATGTAGTTGACATAGTATTTGTGGCAAAGCCACCATTCATAATTTCTTCATACTTGTCGCTCTTGATTCATTGCATATCCCAGTACACCGCCAGAGGCATTCATATAGAGTCATACTTTGTTTTAGAATCGAGTTGTAATCATTGAGTTGTAAATAAATAAAAGTGTGATGATCATCATTCAATAGAGCACTGTCCCAAATAAAAAAATAAAAAAAAGAGAAAGGCCAAAGAAAAAAAGAAGGTCCAAAAAAAGGACAGTGCTACTATCCTTTTTTCCACACTTGTGCTTCAAAGTAGCACCATGATATAGCGAGTCTCATATATTGTGCTTTAAAGTAGCACCATGTTCTTCATATAGAGAGTCTCATATGTTGTCACTTTCATATACTAGTGGGAATTTTACATTATATAACTTGGCTTGTATATTCCAATAATGGGCTTCCTCAAAATTGCCCTAGGTCTTCGTGAGCAAGCAAGTTGGATGCACACCCACTAGTTTCTTTTGTTGAGCTTTCATACATTTATAGCTCTAGTGCATCCGTTGCATGGCAATCCCTACTCACTCACATTGATATCTATTGATGGGCATCTCCATAGCCCGTTGATACACCTAGTTGATGTGAGACTATCTTCCCCTCCTTTCTGTCTTCTCCACAACCACCATTCTATTCCACCTATAGTGCTATATCCATGGCTCAGGCTCATGTATTGCATGAAGATTGAAAAAGTTTTGAAAAAGTTAGAGTATGAAACAATTGCTTGGCTTGTCATCGGGGTTGTGCATGATTTGAATACTTTGTGTGGTGAAGATGGAGCATAGCCAGACTATATGATTTTGTAGGGATAACTTTCTTTGGCCATGTTATTCTGAGAAGACATAATTGCTTTGTTAGTATGCTTGAAGTATTATTATTTTTTATGTCAATATAAACTTTTGTCTTAAATCTTTCTAATCTGAATATTCATACCACAACTAAGAAGATTTGCATTGAAATTATGCCAAGTAGCACTCCGCATCAAAAAATTTCTTTTTATCATTTACCTACTCGAGGACGAGCAGGAATTAAGCTTGGGGATGCCTGATACGTCTCCAACGTATCTATAATTTTTGATTGCTCCATGCTATATTATCTACTGTTTTGGACTATATTGGGCTTTATTTTCCACTTTTATATTATTTTTGGGACTAACCTATTAACTGGAGGCCCAGCCTAGAATTGCTGTTTTTTTGCCTATTTCAGTGTTTCGAAGAAACGGAATATCAAACGGAGTCCAAACGGAATAAAATCTTCGGGAACGTGATTTTCTCACCGAACGTGATCCAGGAGACTTGGACCCTGCTCCAAGGAACAAAAGAGGCAGTCACGAGGGTGGGCCCCCCCTAGGGCGCGCCCCCCTGCCTCGTGGGCCCCTCATTGCTCCTCCGGCGTACTTCTTCCTCCTATATATACACACGTACCCCCAAATGATTAGAACAGGAGACAAAAACCTAATTCCACCGCCGCAACTTTCTGTATCCACGAGATCCCATCTTGGGGCCTGTTCCGGAGCTCCGCCAGAAGAGGGCCGTCATCACGGAGGGCTTCTACATCATCATAGTCTCTCCGATGAAGTGTGAGTAGCTTACCTCAGACCTTCGGGTCCATAGTTAGTAGCTAGATGGCTTCTTCTCTCTCTTTGAATCTCAATACAAAGTTCTCCCCCTCTCTTGTGGAGATCTATTCGATGTAATCTTATTTTTGCGGTGTGTTTGTCGAGACTGATGAATTGTGGGTTTATTATCAAGTCTAACTACGAATAATATTTGAATCTTCTCTGAATTCTTTTATGTATGATTGGTTATCTTTGCAAGTCTCTTCGAATTATCCGTTTGGTTTGGCCAACTAGATTAGTAGTTCTTGCCATGGGAGAAGTGCTTAGCTTTGGGTTCGATCTTGCGGTGTCCTTACCCAGTGACAGAAGGGGCAGCAAGGCACGTATTGTATCGTTGCCATTGAGGATAACAAGATGGGGTTTATTTCATATTGCATGAATTTATCTCTCTACATCATGTCATCTTGCTTAAGATGTTACTCTGTTTTTAACATAATACTCTAGATGCATGCTGGATAGCGGTCAATGAGTGGAGTAATAGTAGTAGATGCAGAATCGTCTCGATCTACTTGTCATGGCCGTGATGCCTATATACATGATCATGCCTAGATATTCTCATAACTATGCTCAATTTTGTCAATTGCTCAACAGTAATTTGTTCACCCACCATAGAATACTTATGCTCTTGAGAGAAGCCACTAGTGAAACCTATGGCCCCCGGGTCTATTCTCATCATATCAATCTCCATCACTTTAATCTTGATTTGCTTTTTATTTTGCTTTTACTTTTTACTTTGCATCTTTGTACCAAAAATACCAAAAATATTATATCTATCAGATCTCACTCTCATAAGTGACCGTGAAGGGATTGACAACCCCTAATCGCGTTGGTTGCGAGAAGCTATCGCTTTGTGCAGGTACGAGGGACTTGAGCGTGGGCTCCTACTCGATTGATACCTTGGTTCTCAAAACTTGAGGGAAATACTTACGCTACTCTGCTGCATCATCCCTTCCTCTTTGGGGAAAACCAACGCAAGCTCAAGACGTAGTAGGGGCACGGGGTGTTTGAGGAAATGACGCGGGTGTTGAGGCATATCTCTCTCGAGGTAGTTTTGGTGATTGATGACAACATGTTTGCGGACTAATCATATGCGTTGAGTAGTTCACAGATTCATCCTTGGCAAGAGACGTTTTCTTCCCTTCGGAGTGTCATTCAAGACGGTGTAGCTCTTTCATTTCTCTTTTGGCGGACTAGTTGCGTAGAGGGCACCGTACTATCAAGAGGGGGTCCGCTGGGGTATTGCTTGGGTGGAATCAACACATACATATCAGCTTATCACCGTCAGAGCTCTTCCACTTCATTGGAGAGATCTCTTCTCTTTCTGTGTCCTGTCTGGGTTCCAGCGGTAGTACCGTTGAGGAGTCACAAGCTGCAGTACCGCTCCGCAGCGGTAGTACCGCCGGTGACTCCACAGCAGTACTACCACTGGCCTGCCTGGCACCACCGCCTCGTCCTCAGCCTCGACGGAGAGATCTCCTCTCTCTTGTCTGTGTCTCAGCGGTAGTACCGCACTACCAGCGGTAGTACCGCCGAAGGGTCACAAGCGACAGTACCGCTCCGCGGCGGTAGTACCGCCGGTGACCCCGCAGTTGTACTACCGCTGGGCTGTCTGGCTCCTATCGCCTCGACTCGAGGGCTCTTTTTCTCGTGTCGGGTTCTGCGGCACTAGTTGCGGCAGTAGAGGCGGTAGTACCGTTTCGGAGCGGTAGTACCGCCCTTACCACCGCGGTAGTACCGCACTGGGTCCAGATCCCCGCTGCTCTTCTCTGCACGATAGTATCGCTAGCTGGAGCGGCAGTACCGCTGGCTCAGCGGTAGTACGGCCCCCCTTTAGCGGTACTACCGCCCTGTGCGGGGCTAGTTGGTGGGGCAACGGTTGGATTGTTGCCCCCACTATAAAAGGGGGTCCCCTTCTTCCCCTTTGACTTACCTCTTCCCCCTCAAGCACCATTAATGCTCAAGCTCCATTAATGCTCCAAGCTCCATTTTCACCCGATCTATCTCTCTAGCCAACCAAACTTGTTGATTTGCTCGGGAGTGGTTGAGAAGGCCCCAATCTACACTTCCACCAAGGGATTTTCGATTCCCCCACTCATCCCTAGCGGATATTGTTACTCTTGGGTGTTTGAGCACCCTAGATGGTTGAGGTCACCTTGGATCCATAGTCCATTGTGGTGAAGCTTCATGGTATTGTTGGGAGCCTCCGATTAAGTTGTGGAGATTGCCCCAACCTTGTTTGTAAAGGTCCGGTTGCCGCCTTCAAGGGCAATAATAGTGGAATCACGGCATCTCCCATTGTGTGAGGGCGTGAGGAGAATACGGTGGCCCTAGTGGCTTCTTGGGGAGCATTGTGCCTCCACACCGCTCCAACGGAGACGTACTTCCCCTCAAAAGGAAGGAACTTCAGTAACACATCCTTGTCTTCACCGGATCCACTCTTGGTTATCTCTTACCTTTACTTGTGCAAGCTCTTTAGTGTTACTTCTCTTGCTTGCTTGTATGCTTGCTGTTATTGCATCATATAGGTTTCTCACCTAGTTGCACATCTAGACAACCTACTTTGATGCAAAGTTTAATTTGGTAAATAAAAGTTAAAAATTGGTAGTTGCCTATTCACCCCCCCCCCTCTAGTCAACCATATCGATCCTTTCAATTGGTATCAGAGCCTCGCTCTTTATTAAGGACTTTACCATCCAAAGAGTATGGTTGATACCGTAGACAGTGTGGAGGAACACTCCGGTGTGAATCCGACCTCGTCTACGGGCGATGGGGGAACCTCGGTCTCTCGTGAGGAGTTCAATGTGGCCTTGGATACATTGAAAACCTCCATGACGACCGAGGTTGAAAGCATGTTTACTAAATTTCTTGAGGGGCTTAAACTATCCACCGCACCGTTGAAAGTGGGTGACCCCACCGACAAGGTAACGGATGCTATCCCCGACAAGGGGGAAGCTAGTAGTGAAAAGGCTCCTTCTTCTAGTGGTAGAAATGGCACC
The DNA here is from genome assembly GCF_002162155.2 of Triticum dicoccoides. Taxonomy (NCBI): domain Eukaryota; kingdom Viridiplantae; phylum Streptophyta; class Magnoliopsida; order Poales; family Poaceae; genus Triticum; species Triticum dicoccoides. The sequence goes on along the minus strand of NC_041392.1, from coordinate 220,341,002 downwards.
GGCATCTTTGCTCATGTGGAACCACCACTTGTTTATGGTGGACCGGTTCCTTCTACTCATTTGAATCATGTCGGTCCTCCCCCTAAGATTGTGAAAAATGAGGACTTTGATTCTTGGGTTTACCGCTTTAAACGTCATTTAAATCATGTGAACACTAACCTTTGGAGAATCATTGAAGAAGGTTTATATCCACATGATTCAAGCAACTTCACTCCTCGAGAAGCCGGGATAATCAATTCAATGAGAATGCTCTCTTCATCATTCAAGATGCAATCCCACCCGAAGACCTACCTCATCTTCGGCCCTTCGCCTTGGCCAAAGATGCATGGATTTGTGTTGTCTCCCTCTACCGGGGAAGCGCAAGCATTCAACGCTCCAACTATGAAGTGGTGCAAGATGAGGCCAATGAGTTTGCAATGAAAGAAGATGAAGAACCTCGTGAGCTTTATCGGAGGGTAACCAAACTCGCGGTCTCACTCCGAGATCACGGGAGCAAGGACACGGATGACAATTGGATCAAGCGCAAATTCCTCAAGGAAATGATGCCCAACCACAAAGCCATGTCCTCTGTCATTCGTCAAAGACCGGACTTCCACACTTTGACCTCAAGCGAAGTGTTGGATGAGTTTGTGGCCATGAACATTTTGGACAAGACCGCCGACAATGCGGTGCTTCGTTCTCAAAGGGCAAAGAAGCCCAACCTTGCATTGAAGGCCAAGCTCTCCGTTGAAGAAGAAGAAGAGGAGAGCAACCCCTAGGATACGAAGTATGCATATCATGAACACATGGAACTCGCTTCAAGGCAATTTTGGAGCAAGAAAAACTTGAGGCCAAACTTTAACAAGAACAACTCAAGTGGCACGAAGAGCAAGCAATGTGTAAGGACTTGCTACAATTGTGGCAACGTGAGTAATTTTGTTGCGGAGTGCCCGTATGAGAAGAGGGAAGACAATGGTGGCAAGCTCATCCGAAAGGACAAGGCCAAGTCGTTCCCCAACAAGAGCAACTTCACCAAGAAGACTCCTCCCAAGGCATTGGTGGTACAAGAAGAGTACAATGAGGATGACAATGATGATGAAGGTGATGAGTCGGTATCCATGGCCTCCGTTGACATTGCGACGACTCCACGGGTGTCCCTCTTTGACTCACCCAATGAGAGCATCACCGCCAAATGCCTCATGGCTAAAGCCACCAACAAGGTAACCCCCAACATCAAAACTACCATCATTAATCATCCTTCTCCAATGGATAGCATTAATGAACTTGAGGGAGCGAATGTGGAGACAAATGAGTTTGAGGCCTTTATGGGCAAACTTAAGGGAAAATCCAAGAAGCACTTTGTTGTTCTCTTGGAACAACTTGGTGAAGCCAATGACATGATTGAGGCTCACGAAGACACCATCACTAAGATGGAAGAGCATAGTTGTGACTATGCCGATGAGATTTTGGATCTTTCCAATGCTCTTGAGGAAGAGCATGGTCTTCGTTTGGCTCTTGAGGAGTCACACAATGTTGATCATGCTAAGTTAAAGAAAGATTATGATCATGTCCTCATTGTTTCTCATGTGCTAAACTCCGAGAAGGCCACACTTGAGGTTGATCTTACTAGACTCAAAGAGGAGTTTGATCTACTTGACAAGGCTCACAAGGTCTTGAAGGGTGCTCATGCTAGCCTCAAAGAGTCTCATGATCAACTTCAAGTAAAGCTAACCAAGGAAAAAGCCACTTTTCCTCGTACGATGTTAATTAATAATGCAAATGCTACTAACCCGTGTTGTGAGCATGTGCATCTCGTTGAGGAGAACGCTAAGCTAAAGGGGCAACTTGAGAGAGGTCTTGCGACTTGCATACAAGGCAAGAAGAACCTCAATGACCTCTTGATCAACCAAAAGGGAGTGGTGGCCAAGGAAGGGGTTGGGTACGTGCCCGACTCCAAGAACAAGAAGAAGAATGACAAGACCAAACGACCTCCTCCTCTCATGCAAACCTTTGTGAAGGAGGGAGAGAGTGCCTCCGAGGAGAAGAAGAAGAACAATGAGAAGGGTGGCATTGTCAAAAAGGGCGATGCCACTCCTCGCATCAAAGCCGGCGACTTTAATCCTTCATATGTGTTATGCCGTGCTAGTGATGGGCATGTCTATGACAAATTCGTTGGTTCTCCTCATGAATACATTGAATGGTCTATTTGGGTTCCAAAGACCCTTGTTACTAACATCACAGGACCCATTACAAAATGGGTACCTAAACCAAGCATTAATCTCTTGTAGGTGTTTGCTTCCGGTGGGGGGTCATGGTTGCTCGATAGCGGAGCTACAAATCATATGACTGGAAGCAAGGACTTGGTGGTGGATGTGCATAAGATTCCATCTATGCCCACCAATGTCGAGTGGGGTGGCGCCTCATCCTCTAATGTATTGGGACTTGGCAAGGTGGTCATCTCTCATGATCTCACGATCGAGAAGGTCATGCTTGTTGAGTCCCTTGCATACAATTTACTTTCCGTTCGTCAACTTGCAATCATGGGCTTTGCCATTTCTTTGATATCGATACCGTGGCCCTCTTGTGGAGCAAGACACTTAAAGTAGCCTTTGTTGGGCATGTCAAGAACGGTCTATATGTGATTAACTTTTCGAAGCGACCCACTAAGACCGCGACATGCCTAATGGCTAAAGTTGATGTGGGATGGCTTTGGCATCGCCGTCTAGCCCATGTCAATATGAGATCTTTGCAAAGTCTTCTCAAGGGGGACCATGTCCTTGGACTAATGAATGTTAGTTTTGCTAAAGATCGTGCTTGCAGTGCTTGTATCGAAGGAAAGCTACATGAGAAGGCTCACCCTCCCACGACTATCATTTACTCAAAGAGGCCTTTGGAGCTCCTTCACATGGATCTCTTTGGGCCTCCATCCTTCGATAGTCTTGGAGGTAGGAAGTATTGCTTGGTGATTGTGGATGACTACTCAAGATATACGTGGGTGTATTTCTTCAAGAGGAAGAGTGAGACCCAACAAACCGTCATTGACTTTGCAAATGAAGCACAACGTCAACACAATGCAAAGATCTTGACAATAAGAAGTGACAATAGCACCAAGTTCAAGAACTACACCTTGGATGAGTTTCTTAGTGATGAGGGGATCAAGCATAAATATTCCGCACCTTACACCCCTCAACAAAACAGTGTTGCGGAGAGGAAGAACCGGACGTTGATGGATGCGGCAAGGACCATGATGGTGGAGTTCAAGTCTCCATACAACTTTTGGGCCGAAGCCATCAACACCGCGTGTCATGCATCCAATCGGCTCTACCTCCACAAGGGCTTGAACAAGACTCCATATGAGATACTCACCGGTAACAAGCCCAACCTCAAGTACTTTCGGGTGTTCGGGTGTAAGTGTTTCATTCTCAAGAAAGGTGTTCGGCTGTCTAAATTTGAGGCTAGAGCTTATGAGGGCATATTTGTTCGTTATGCTACAAACTCTCATGCTTACCGTGTCCTCAATAAATCCATGGGACTTATTGAGGAGACATGTAACGTGGAGTTTGATGAGAATAACGGCTCCCAAGTGAAGCAAAGTGGCACTTGTGATGTAGGTGATGAAATTCCTCCTCAGGCCATAAGAAGAATGGGTGTTGGTTTTATCCTACCCATTGAGGAACCCCTTGTGGCCGAAGGAGAAGGACAATGCTCCACTCAAGTGGAGCCATCACCAACCCAAGGCCCACACGCTTCCGAAGAACAACATGAAGGCCCTCGTCCTCAAGAACATGACCAAGGGCAAGATCATGCTCAAGACAGTGTTGACACATCGAGTGATGCCCAAGGTCAAATTCTCTCCTCCGAGCAAATTCAAGAACAAGAACAAGCTCAAGACAATGCTCAATATAATCAAGTGATCACTCCTCATCTCACTCCCGAGGAGGATTTGGAGCATCGTGCCGTCAAGGTTGCTTCCAAGCTCTCCACCAAGGATCATCTCATGACGAATGTGCTTGGAAGCTTAAGAAAGGGGGTAAGCACTCGTAGACAATTAGCAAACTATTGTGAGCATCACGCGTTTGTCTCTTGTGTCGAACACCACAAGGTCTATGAGGCGCTAGAAGATATGGATTGGCTCAATGCCATGCATGAAGAACTCGACAACTTCGAGCGCAACAAAGTGTGGAGATTGGTGCCAAGACCGACAGGGAACCACAATGTCATTGGAACCAAGTGGATATTTAAGAACAAGCAAGATGCCCATGGGATTATCATTCGCAACAAGGATCGTTTAGTAGCACAAGGCTACTCCCAAGTCTAGGGTATCGACTACGGTGAAACCTTTGCTCCCGTTGCTCGTCTTGAATCCATTCGCATGTTGATTGCATATGCTTCTCATCATAACTTTAAGTTACAACAAATGGATGTGAGGAGTGCTTTTCTTAATGGTCCTATTAATGAATTGGTTTACGTCAAGCAACCCCCCGGGTTCGAGGATCCCTACTTTCCCGATCATGTGTATCAACTCGATAAGGCACTCTATGGCCTTAAACAAGCCCCGCGTGTGTGGTATGACCACCTTACCGAGTTGTTACAAGACCGTGGTTTTGAAGTTGGGCTAATCGACCCCACTCTTTTTACTGAGAAGGTCAAAGGGGAGTTGTTTGTGTGCCAATTATATGTTGATGATATTATCTTTGGTTCACCTAACAAAGCTTTCAATGAGGAATTTTCCACTCTCATGACCTCAAAGTTCGAGATGTCTTCCATGGGAGAGTTGAAGTTCTTTCTAGGCTTCAAAGTGAAGCAAAGAAGAGAAGGAACCTTCATCAACCAATCCAAATACACTCAAGACATGCTCAAGAGATTCAAGCTAAGTGACGTCAAGCCGACTTCCACTCCAATGCCCACCAAGTGCCAACTTGACATAGATCCCAATGGTAAAGTGGTGGATCAAAAGGTATATCGCTCCATGATTGGATCCTTGCTTTACCTTTGTGCATCTAGACCGGATATCATGTTGAGTGTGGGAATTTGTGCACGGTTTCAAGCCGCACCTAAGGAAAGTCACTATGTGGCGGTCAAACGAATCTTTCGATATTTGGCTCATACCCCAAACTTTGGCTTATGGTACCCAAGAGGATCAAACTTCAAGCTTGTAGGGTACTCGGATTCCGATTGGGCGGGAGACAAAGTGGATAGGAAGTCCACTTCCGGAGGGTGCCAATTCCTTGGTTGCTCTTTGGTAAGTTGGTCCTCCAAAAAGCAAAGTTGTGTGTCTCTCTCGTCCACCGAAGCGGAGTATGTAGCAGCCGGTAGTTGTTGTGCACAACTCCTATGGATGAGGCAAGCTTTAAAGGATTACGGTGTCACTTGTGACAAAGTGCCTCTTTGGTGTGACAATGAAAGTGCCATCAAGATCTCTCTCAACCCGGTGCAACACTTCAAGACGAAGCATATTGAGATTCGGTATCACTTCATTCCGGATCACATTAGGCAAGGAGAGATCGAGCTTAACTATGTCAACACTCATGATAACCTTGCAGATATTTTCATGAAGCCCTTGGATGAAGCAAGATTTCGCGAGTTAAGGCATGAGCTAAATATCATTGATTCGAGCAATGTGGCTTGAACCCTTGCACACCCCACCACGCTCAATTTGTTGTCTAGTTTAGGTGTAGGCATGGACATAGGGGGAGTGTTGTTCTCTAAATGAACTCTTCCTCCCCCCATTATGCATAAATTGATCAAGTCTTTCACTTTAGCCATTGTTGATGGTACTTGTGTTTCAAAGACGAGTTTTGGTCATGGTCCCAAGGTTAAAATCTTCGCGGTGCCGTACCTCTTGACTCAAACATAGGTGGCCTCGGCCACCGCCCTCTCTTGAAGAGGTGTGTCTTGGCCGTTTGCTGGTGTGCTCTCTCTTCTTGCCTTTTTGTTTTTTTTAGCTTAGCCTTGTTGTTTGGTTGCCGTGGCGTGCTGGGTGGTACTACCGCTGGTGGTGCGTGGTACTACCGCTTGTAAGCGGTACTACCGCCCCCTAGCGCGGTACTACCGCTAAGGGATGGGACCAGGGGGTTATATTGGGGCAGGGGGAGGTTTCTTCTCCCTCATACCCATTCACTTTGCCCCCTCGTTCCTCTTCCTCTCTCTCCAGCCTCGCCACGCCGCGGGAGGGCTCCGGCGGATCTTCGTCTCCGGGGCGTCCCTCTCCATTTCCTTCGGTGGAGTCGATCCCCACCTCGTTCTCTTGCCATGGATGCCGGTATTGCCCCCGTTCCTTCTCTCCCTTTGTCTTGTTTTCAGATCTTGCTTCTTAGGGGGAATGGTGGTTGCATCTCTAGATTTTTGGCTAAATCTAGGCTTGAGTAGGTTGGAGAAGGCAACTAGACTATCTAGATTAGAGTTTGGTAGGATTATTTTTGAATTTGGCAGGCCGGTAGTGCCGGATCTGACCACAGTAGTAGGAAACCATTGTTTCCCCGCCTCGAGCGGTACTACCGCTCTCGTTGGAGCGGTACTACCGCTTGACCTCGAGCGGTACTACCTCTCTCTTTGGAGCGGTACTACCGCTTGGGCGGTACTGCCGCGGGCATGTCACGGTACTACCGCTGGCTGCCAAGTTCCATCATGTTCCTGCCTTACCTTGATCCTTTTGTTGTGTTTGTTGGCTTATGCTCATTCTTTCTGGTTGTTTTGCGTGTTCTTGTGTTTGGCTCCAGGTGATGAACATCCTGAGCATCAAGCTCGCCGTATCAACCTCGGGTGTGCAACGTCAAAGTGCTACCGCACCTCTGAGCCAGTCGGTGGTTCCTCTAGCACCCAACCGCCACCAGTAGGTGCATCCGCAAGTGTTCCTCCACCTCCTCAGCAGTCAAAGAGATCCGCCAACAAGCCAAAAGGAAAGACTATGACTGAGATGACTAACAAGGAGTTTTGGGAAAGGCGTCTCCGCAATCCCTATGAGGTGGACCAAGATCCCACTTTGGTCAACCGCCCGTTCTGGAACCGATTTCAGTTTGCCATCTATTTTGATGTGATCAAGGCCAAGAAGAATCTCTATGTTGATGTTCTCTCCATTGACATTGATGCCATGGAGAAGGACCCTGAGTACTTTGGCAAAGCCCTTCAGATGTGCACTCAGTTGAACATTCTCGGGATCATGCAGTTCAACAAGGATTTCGATGCAGATTTGGTGGCTCAATTCTATGATACCGTTCATCTTGGAACGGATGCCGACAGGACTCTGACTTGGATGACCAATGGCAAGTTTCTTTTCGTCAAGTGGAAGGCCTTCATGGAGTTACTTGATGTGGAAGATCGTGGGCTTGAGACTTCAGTAGGTTTCCGCCCTCACCGCAATACTACATCCACTCACAAGCAAGCCCTTTGGCCCTACTGCACTGTGAAGGTTCACCCAGTGACTAAGAAGGAAACCTATGAGATGTCTCTGTATCTGGACATTCTTCATCATGTCTTCCGTGAGACTCTCTTCCCTCGCATCGGGAATCTGGATATGGTCCACTCATATCTCGTGGACATGCTTCTTTTCTGTCAGCATGAGAAGGAAGCAAACACTGGAGAGAGCCTGGATATTTCTCATGTTATGTGGTCTGAACTTCTTTCTGCCGTTTCTGAGCGCAAGTGCCCGATATATGGTCCATTCATCATGAGGCTCATTGAGAGGGCCTGGGCACAGATCTATCCCAGAGTGATGCTGGAAACTGGAGACTTGGTTTCCCATAAGATCAAGCGTCTGAGGAAGAAGGACAATTGGGTCACCCCAACGCCTAAACCCGAGGGTCCGTCTGCTGCTGTTGCTGCCATGGAGAGCGAGGGTGGGGCTGCCACTGATGATCACGAGGATGACTTTGGGCCCTCTAGTGCAGAACCTTCATGGGCGAAGAAGCTTAAACGCAAGATGAAGAAGCTTTTCTGCATGGAGTCTCATGGTCAGTACATGACTCATGTGGCGGAGAAGCATGCCAGGGTGCGCCACAAGGAGCTCATGCGTCACCTGGGAGCGACAGTAGCTAGTGGTTTTGAGGGATAGATCACTGAAGAGGAGGAATGGATTCATCAGCATTGCCCTTGGACCGACTCCGACGCCGAGAAGTTTCCGACCAACGACGAAGATGCAGACGATCACGCTGAGATGTGATGTTCGAGATCCTCAGCTTGCCATCACCTGGAGTCATAGCGTCTCTCTTTTCCCTTTTGGTGTATCGATGCCAAAGGGGGAGAGAGTGTAGGTATTTGTGTTGTTGCCGTGCTTCGAGTGTGTCTTTGTGTCGTCTTGTGTTTTCTTGTGTGTTCTCTCGGTGTCTTTGTTTGGTTTGGTTTGGTGCACGTGAGACCTAAGTTCTAGACATATGGTGTGAGACATATGCTCCCTATCGCTACCTTATTACTTATGTCTATTCAGTACTGTAGTATATTATGAGTTGCATGCTTGTCCTGTTTTATACTCTTCTCTCATATATCATGTGCTTAGAATTGTTGGACTATAAAATATAGGGGGAGTGTTGATCCGGATGTATGTGTCTTGCTTTCCTAATGCTCCTCTAACTAGGTGCACACATTCAGGGGGATCCCGTCTATATTTTGTAGTTCTTAGTTTTCTTACTTTTATATCTTTTCCTTGTGCAAATCCCTAGTTGTCATCAATCCACCAAAAAGGGGGAGATTGTTGAGGCATATCTCTCTCGGGGTAGTTTTGGTGATTGATGACAACATGTTTGCGGACTAATCATGTGCGTTGAGTAGTTCACAGATTCATCCTTGGCATGAGACGTTTTCTTCCCTTCAGAGTGTCATTCAAGACGGTGTAGCTCTTTCGTTTCTCTTTCGGCGGACTAGTTGCGTAGAGGGCACAGTACTATCAAGAGGGGGTCCGCTGGGGTATTGCTTGGGTGGAATCAACACGTACACATCAGCTTCTCACCCTGAGAGCTCTTCCACTTCATTGGAGAGATCTCTGATCTTTCTGTGTCCTGTCTGGGTTCCAGCGGTAGTACTGCGCAACCCAGTGGTAGTACCGTTGAGGAGTCACAAGTGGCAGTACCGCTCCGCAGCGGTAGTACCATCGGTGACTCCATGGCAGTACTACCGCTGGCCTGCCTGGCACCACCGCCTCATCCTCAGCCTCGACGGAGAGATATCCTCTATCTTGTCTGTGTCCCAGCAGTAGTACCGCACTACCAGCGGTAGTACCGCCGAAGGGTCACAAGCGGCAGTACCGCTCCGCAGCGGTAGTACCACCGGTGACCCCATAGTTGTACTACCGCTGGGCTATCTGGCTCCTACCGCCTCGACTCGAGGGCTCTTTTTCTCGTGTCGGGTTTTGCGGCACTAGTTGCAGCAGTAGAGGCGGTAGTACCGCCCTTACCACCGCGGTAGTACCGCGCTGGGTCCAGATCCCCGCTGCTCTTCTCTGCGCGGCAGTACCGCTAGCTGGAGCGGCAATACCGCTGGCTCAGCGGTAGTACCGCCCCCCTTTAGCGGTACTACCGCCCTGTGCAGGGCTGGTTGGTGGGGCAACGGTTGGATTGTTGCCCCCACTATAAAAGGGGGTCCCCTTCTTCCCCTTTACTTACCTCTTCCCCCTCAAGCTCCATTAATGCTCAAGCTCCATTAATGCTCCAAGCTCCATTTTCGCCCGATCTATCTCTCTAGCCAATCAAACTTGTTGATTTGCTCGGGAGTGGTTGAGAAGGCCCCGATCTACACTTCCACCAAGGGATTTTCGATTCCCCCACTCATCCCTAGCGGATCTTGTTACTCTTGGGTGTTTGAGCACCCTAGACGGTTGAGGTCACCTCGGAGCCATAGTCCATTGTGGTGAAGCTTCGTGGTATTGTTGGGAGCCTCCGATTAAGTTGTGGAGATTGCCCCAACCTTGTTTGTAAAGGTCCGGTTGCCGCCTTCAAGGGCACCAATAGTGGAATCACGGCATTTCGCATTGTGTGAGGGCGTGAGGAGAATACGGTGGCCCTAGTGGCTTCTTGGGGAGCATTGTGCCTGCACACCGCTCTAACGGAGACGTACTTCCCCTCAAAAGGAAGGAACTTCGGTAACACATCCTTGTCTTCACCGGATCCACTCTTGGTTATCTCTTACCTTTACTTGTGCAAGCTCTTTAGTGTTACTTCTCTTGCTTGCTTGTATGCTTGTTGTCATTGCATCATATAGGTTTCTCACCTAGTTGCACATCTAGACAACCTACTTTGATGCAAAGTTTAATTTGGTAAAGAAAAGTTAAAAATGGTAGTTGCCTATTCAACCCCCCCCCCCTCTAGTCAACCATATCGATCCTTTCAGCGGGTACTGAAAATTTTACTACGCGGGAGTCAAACGCGGGAGTGAAATGCCGGGCTATTAAAAAATTTGATGATACTGCACCGCACACGGTCCAGAGATAACAACCGTGTGTTATGAAAAAGAAAAACCCTCGAGGCGGGTAGATATTTTCGATGCAGGCGGGATTGGGAAAAAGAAACATCGCACACGGTCTGGAGATAACAACTGTGTGTTATGAAACAGAAAAACCCTCGAAGCAGGCAGATATTTTTGAGAGGGGGAGCCTCGTAGAGCCCAATGTACTATGCGAATGTGTGCGTGACAGGTGCACCGGCATGGCACACGGTTAGTTTGAGTGAACCGTGTCTATTGTGTCATCCGACTTGTGTAATGTTCATAAATTTGGTGAAAAATGACGCGGGAGAGGGTCAGTACACGAACACACTTGCATGTGGACCAAATTTATGTATCAAAAGGGTGGTTTGATTTTCAAATACCAAATTCAACTTCGATGTGGCACCTCTCTCGCAAAGCGCACGGTATTGCTTGCTCCCACCCTCTCGTGTCGGCACGAAGGGAATCCTAAGCTATGAATGCATGCTCCCTCCCCTTCAATCGAGGTTCACCTAGCAAAGTGCGAAGTAGCTAGCAGCCCCCCTCCTCCCTCGTGTCGGCACGAAGGGAATCCTAAGCTATATATGAATGCATGCCCCCTCCCCCTCAACCGAGGTTCACCTAGCAAAGTGCGAAGTAGCTAGCAGCCCCCCTCCTCCCTCGTGTTGG